>NW_010973114.1:136993-207357 GCF_000737465.1 Haliaeetus leucocephalus
CCCCCCATTCTCTTCCCCATCCCACTGCGGGGCGTGCAGGGAGTGAGTGAGCAGCTGCATGGTGCTTAGTTGCTGGCTGGGGTTAAACCATGACAAGAGGCCAAATTCTTTTGATCCTAAACCACAATTCATAATGAGTGGAACAAGATGCATTTCATAGAATTTCCAAGGGGAAAAGAAAAATAGTGCTATATGTCTTAGGGTGACTAACCATACACTGAAATTGTGATTGTCTTACAACACAAGGATTAGACACAGCAGACATTTTTGAGTGCGACATGTATTGGGTTTGCATGGCAAGATTTTGGTAGTGGGAGGGGGCTACAGGAGTGGCTTCTGTGAGAAGTTTCTAGAAGCTTCCCCTATGTCTGACTGAGCCAATGCCAGCCGGCTCCAAGATGGACCCACCACTGGCCAAGGCCAAGCCCATCAGTGACGGTGGTAGTGCCTCTAGGATAACAGATTTAAGAAGGGGGAAAAGCTGCTGACTGAAACTACAGTGGAGAGAAGAGTGAGAATAAGCAAGAGAAACAACCCTGCAGACCCCAAGGTCAGTGAAGAAGGAGGGTGAGGAGGTGCTCCAGGTGCTAGAGCAGAGATTCCCCTGCAGCCTGTGGGGAAGACCATGGTGAGGCAGGCTGTCCCCCTGCAGCCCAGGGAGGTCCACGGTGGAGCAGATATCCACCTGCAGCCCAGGGAAGACCCCACACCAGAGCAGGGGGATGCCCAAAGGAGGCTGTGACCCCATGGGAAGCCTGTGCTGGAGCAGGCTCCTGGCAGGACCTGTGGCCCCGTGGAGAGAGGAGCCCACGCTGGAGCAGTCTGTGCCTGAAGGACTGCAGCCCGTGGAAGGGACCCATGCTGGAACAATTTGTGAAGAACTGCAGCCCATGGAAAGGACTTATGTTGGAGAAGTTCGTGAAGGGCTGTCTCCCATGGGAGGGACCCCACGGTGGAGCAGGGGATGAGTGAGGAATCCTCCCCCTGAGGAGGAAGGTGTGACAGAGACAACGTGTGATGAGCTGACCCCAACCCCCATTGCCCATCCCCTGTGCTGCTGGGGGGGAGGACATGGAGAAAATCAGGAGTGAAGCTGTGCTTAGGAAGAAGGGCGGCATGGGGGGGAAGTCTTTTAAGATTTGGTTTTATTTCTCATTACCCTGCTCTGATTTGATTGGTAATAAAGTAAATTAATTTTCCCCAAGTCGAGTCTGTTTTACCCGTGGTGGTAATTGGTAAATGATCTCTCCCTGTCCTTACCTCAACCCACAAGACTTTCATTGTATTTTCTCTCCCCTGTCCAGCTGAGGAACTGGAGTGATAGAAGGGCTTTGGTGGGCACCTGGCATCCAGCCAGGATCAACCCACCACATCAAGCCACAGCAAATAGGAACTAAGTCTGGAAAATCCAGCCTGTCAGCAGACAACCATGCAGACGGGAGGTATAAAGTCACCAGAGTCCTTTTTAAAAAATTTGTCTCCCAATTTTAGCCTCCTGTATAATTAAATTAAAATTTAATTTCACATGAAAAGATAGCTCATGAGATAAAGATGGCCAGGAACTAATTCTCCGTATCAGTGTAGGACTATAGAGCAGAATAACAGCTCATTTAAAAATAACAGTTCCATAATTTGATGCATTACTCACTTGTCTTTATTTGTAGTTTATTGTGTTACAAATCATTGTATTGTTCTGGTTTAGGTCATTACACAAATATTTGATTGTATTTTCCAGCCTCCTGGGGGGAAAAACAAAACCAAACCAAACACATTGTTTGCATGGTAATGTCAGTTTTTCTTCTGTGAAAAATTTTATATAGCTTAATTAAAAATTAATTGTGAGTGTCTGTGTGCCAATGCTGGCAAAGGCTCTTGGAGGACATAGGAGGCAGAGGGTCAGGTTCTTGGCCCGCTAACACAGCATGGGTAGAGCCAATGAGCTCATGTACCTTGAGCCATTCTCTGGTGGGGATCTGGGCCCTGCAAGCCCTATATTTGAGCACTGTGAACTGAGAGCTTTGTGTCCTGTGGCTGTGCTGCTCCAAAAAGCTGTGCAAAAGGGCACAATGCATGGGGGAGTGAAAAGGAGGAGCAGATTAGAGAAGACCCAGTGCCTATGAGAACTCTGGATGTATTCATGTGCTGGGCACAAGAATGCAGCTGGGCTTCCCCTGAGCTCAGAGGATGTCATGGGAGGAGGGTTCCTGACCTGGAGCAGTTTTCCTGTTAAGGCCAGTTAGGGTGCCAAATGGAGGTATGTGACAGTATTGCATGTGATCCACCTACAAAGCCATTATCGACAGTGCAAAATTATTAGACCTCCATGTACCAAACTAGAAATATCTCTGCTGAACTATCCACATACCATCTGCTTCACCTCTACCCATACTAGTAAAGGCAGCCTATGAAATTCAGTGCCACTTATATGGGATTTGCACTGATCATCTGTAATGGAACAAATTTCACTCCAATGGAGAAAAGAAACTCATGTAAGAAAGAGCAATGCACACCTCCTTCCATTGCTCAGGTTTTAGTTAATCTGCTAATAGTTCCTTACTTCATTTCCTCTTCTAGTCTGGAGCCCTGACACTGAATGCTGATGAGATAATATTTGTCCTAAATGCAGATGATAATTTTGGATAATTAATTTGGGTTGCTAACTTTGCTTAAAGCAAGTGTTACAGCTGCCTTGTTTAGGAAACATGACTGGAATGTGCTTTTTTAAAAACCTCTGTGTCCTTGCACAGTATGCCTTTACTCAAATTATCTGCTAGAATATTTAAGCTCTGAAAAACAGTCTGTGACTGTATCAATGCAGAAGCATCCCTTTCACTGCTTCGCATGACAGTATTTATTATTAAAAATAGGTAGTTTTGATCCTCTCCTCTAATTAACTTTTAATTGCTTCTTAGCTGATAGCTATTTATATTTCAAATGTGTTTATTCTCCCCACCTTTTGGGGACATCTTGGTACTTAGTTAATGAATATTAACTCTATGCAGTCAAAACATCCTAAAGTAGACACCATGCCTGAAACGGGGTGGCATGGGACTTCCTGTGCCTCAGTACCACTTCGGAAAGGTGAGCATGCCAACACTGCTGCAGTGTCTCCAGCAGCTTGGAGGGGACAGCAATGCCCTTGCTTCTCTCTGCTGCAAGGAAATGCTCCTTGGGCAGCTGGTGTTGTGTGAACGTGGGTCTTTGTGACAGGTTGTCTCACAGAGGGATGCTCCCTCCACTCCTGGAGCAGCACCAGCCCTGCTCTGAGCAGCAGCCCAGCCTGCTCTAAGCTGAGAGCCCAGCCAGGGCCAAACAAGCACTTCGCTGCTGCTGCCACCCTGCAGGGACCCTCGGTGTCAAACCCACACAGATTATTCACTTTCAGATAGAGACTAAGGCTGTAGACCTGTCACGGCTACCCTGGCTCCCTGTAATGATTACCCAAGTCAGCACCTGCAGTCACGTGCATGATGCTAGTTTCTCAGAGGCTGCATTATGGTTTGGCCTCATCCATGGAAAAGAATTCAGTTTATCAACTACTGTCACACTAGCAAACACTGCACAAAGACATGAAATAAAATGCATCTGACCCAGGTAAGGAAATATGTTGATTCATTTCTGAACTCACTTGCATGGATAGGTTATGTCCCTCTAAAACCAGGGACTGGATTATGAAGACAAAGCCAGCTAAGCTGCCAGCACGCCACATTCAAGCACATCCTGACTGCTCACTGCTCTGTGGGCAGCACACCAACATAGGGAACTATCCTACCAGGGGGGCCAATATGCTGTCCTGTCAAATAGCTCAAGTGGTCAACATTAACAAATGCCTTACCACATTGTGTAATAAAAGATGATTCCTGGAATGGTTGTAGGGAATTAATCACGCTGACCAGGTTGGTGTTTCAGCCAAGTAAAATTACAGTCAGCCATTGTCCTTCATGTCCTTACATAAGATTCATTAATTCAATTCAGTATTTATTTCATCAAAAGGTAAGTTTAGCCCTCAAAAAGTAGGAAGCCACAAAACTTTTGTAAAAGTAACTGAATAAACCAAGCTGGGTAT
The DNA here is from genome assembly GCF_000737465.1 of Haliaeetus leucocephalus. NCBI lineage: Eukaryota > Metazoa > Chordata > Aves > Accipitriformes > Accipitridae > Haliaeetus > Haliaeetus leucocephalus. Next base: position 141,060 of record NW_010973114.1, read on the forward strand.
TTGCTCCTTGGAAAAATAATAGCAGAAATCATATTATAGAAAAACCTGCGATGAAATTTCCATAACTTCAGTTTTCAAAATTGTCTCAGCCGCTATGCTCACACTACATTTTTACTCTGCTCCAATTAGCAAGGTCTAATTTTCTGTTCATTGTTACACTGCAGAAATTTAGCACCAATTTGTCTTTAGAAGCTTGTGATGCTTTCAGATATGTATTGAAAAAGCAAAAGGTTTGTTAAGTGTGGGGTTTTCATATACTTTCTCATCTATAATGTATAATGTATTTATGTCTTATTCAGAAAAAAAATCAGGAATCTTCCTCACACTTCCTTCTATCTCTGCCTTTCTAATTTTTTATATCCTATACATAATTTAAAATGAGAAAGTTAGAGGAAGAGATAGATATTCGGATAAATATTAAGAGACAGAAAGAGAGGGAGAGAAACAGAAGGGAACATGAGGAGGTTTCCTGACGTTTTCTTAACAATATACAAAAAGCAAAATGTTCTTTATACATATTTACATGTATATACAAAGAACATGACATGTATATATTACATATTTATCATAGAATCATAGAATGGTTTGGGTTGGAAGGGATCATCCAGTTCCAACCCCCCTGCCATGGGCAGAGACACCTTCCACTAGACCAGGTTGCTCAAAGCCCCATCCAACCTGGCCTTGAACACTGCCAGGGATGGAGCAGACACAACTTCTCTGGGCAACCTGTTCCAGTGCCTTACCACCCTCACAGTGAAGAATTTCTTCCTTACATCTAATCTAAATCTGCCCTCTTTCAGTTTAAAGCCATTTCCCTTGTCCTATTACTTCATGCCTTTGTAAAAAATCCCTCTCCAGCTTTCTTGTAGGCCCCCTTTAGATGCTGGCAGGCTGCTATAAGGTCTCCCTGAAGCCTTGTCTTCTCCTGGCTGAACAACCCCAACTCTCTCAGTCTGTCTTCATCAGGGAGGTGCTCCAGCCCTCTGATCATCTTCATGGCCCTCCTCTGGACTCACTCCAACAGGTCCAAAACCGTTTTTTGTTGGCGACCCCAGAGCTGAATGCAGTACTGCAGGTGGGGTCTCACTGGAGTGGAGTAGAGTGGGAGAATCACCTCCTTCTACCTGCTGGTCACGGTTCTTTTGATGCAGCCCAGGATATGGTTGGCTTTCTGGGTTGCAAATGCCCATTGCCGGGTCATGTTGAGCTTCTCATCAACCAAGATTATGCAGAAAAAAACATTAATCTCAGGAAAGCAATTAATGTATTTAGAGAAAACCCATGGTATGAAACAGACATGCAATTTTCTCCAATCTTAAAGTATTTCTAGTACTTGGAACAACTGAAATCAGTGTTAATTGCCAGAACTAAAAAATGCCGGTGCTAGTATTAACTCGCACTAGCTACCGTATCTTGCATTGGTTGAGTGGCATTGGAACAGGCGGCCTCTGAGCAGAATTTTAGAAATTCATTCTTCATTGACTCATTTTGCTGTTCAGTTCAGACTGAATATCTCTGTTCAGTAACAAGAAGCACTATATATTTTGATTTTTATATTGGAGAGGAAAGGAGGAGACTACAAAGTGCCCTGGAAAGGAGTCAGTGTCTACTCACTGAATTGTCTTCCACTGTCAAGGGAAGCATTTACAAGATGTTATTTGTGGACAGAGGTTTGCCTTACAAACCTCCTTTATCACAGCAGCTCCTGGGAATAGGCTTTGTTGGGATTACATCTCAGATGGAAATCCTGGCTGACCACCAGTTCATCCTCATGGAGAAGCAGAGAGCGATGGATTTCTGTGGTCCAGGTTGAAACAGATGGGGGCACAGGATCTGCCATCAGCTCAGGTAAGGGGAAATACCCCTGGGAACCAGGGAAGTGGTGGGTCTAATCTCCTTGTCCAGTGTCCCCAAGACAGATCTGGGACACCTACAGGCAAACGTTTCTGCAAAATGGAAAAAAATGTCCCTGCAGTAAGGCAATGAATCTGTATTTGAAGTCTTCCTTGTATTATTGGACTTTTTATGGACTTCAGTGAAAACTTTGCCTAACTAAAGATTATAGGAATGAGCCATTGCTGATGTGCATTTGAAAAAAAAAGCTCAGTTTCACCTTTTCAACTGCATTCAAATTTACACAAATCAGGTCACTTTTACACAAATTCCAGTCACTTGCTTTTGGTGACTGGAACCAGAGGGTCTAGCTGTTCACCCTATGCACTGATGACCTGACATGTTCTTTGCTATCTGTCCCTGAACAAGGGAACATTGGAAGTGCAGACTTCTCCTGCAGTGTTTAAGCTTCTTGTTTAGGCTACTGAAGAACTCAGCAGTCTAAATAGGTTGTCAGCTGGTTCACCTCCTGTTTTACCAACTCTTCCTACTTTACCATTGTGTGCGAAAGGACTTGAAATATTTGGAGAGCTGTTAATCCCTTTAAGAAACAAAATAACACAGTTTCTCTCAGATCAAGATTTCTTGATGTATACATAATATTTTGTCATTTAGACCATTTGTCATATGTGGATATAGGGCTCACGGATCTGTAATTCCCGAGATCATTATTAGCAGACCTCAAAAATAAAGCTACAGCTCTTGCTGCCTTTATCACTTACTGTGGTTCTAGTTTGAGATTTCTCACTTAGAAGGAAAACAAAGACATAGTTTAGTTGTGAGTCAGCCATATCTTGGCTGAATTATTTCTGGTCTGTCAGAACAATTCCCCCGGGGTGTATTTAGGCTACAAGTCAACTTGTCTGTATTTTCCTGATAAATCAGACTGCAGAGTAAACTTCCTGGGCCTTGGGAAAGAGCATGTATGGGGTAGTTATCACTCTGATGCTGTCAGTGTTGCAGACAGCTTCCAGGAATCCATCTGTAGAAACGCTGGTGTTGGACGTCATAGATATCCTGCACATAGAGAGTTCCGACGTAAAAAATGCAAAAGCTCCCAATTGAAACAAAAGCCTGGAATCTGGGAACTGAATGATGCTTACAGAGATATTGGTTGCAATTTTCTTTCCTGGGACATGTTTTTCACAGGTGACAGACACAATTTAGTTTTGCCTCATCAAGGTCACTCTGAGGGTGTCATTGTGAAGAAGAAAGATCTGCAAAATAATTACTCATCAGTTGTTTCACTGGCACACTATTTCTTTCAAATAGTACAGTGGTGTGTCCAAATTAGTCTGTTGTATAGAAATTACACAGCCTTTTACATTTGAGCCAGTATAAATGAAAACTGGACACACAGTGTAAATCAAATTAAGTGACAGGTAATTTCAGGTTTTAATTATTCCTGTTTCTCTTCTTCTGGTCCAAAATAAGTAGCTCTACTCTCTGCAATAATGTCCTAGCAGAAAGTTGCAATAAGAACTTCTCCAGTTACTTCTTGAAGGTGCAAATTCATGATTCGCTTTGGTTCTATACTTTTGGTTTTTTGCAGTTTTAGAGGGGTTGGAAAGCAACAAATGTCTTTAATGAGAAATCTTTTCTGTAGTAGTTGAACACCTGTGCTATCCCATGGGGCCATCACTACATACAGGATGTATAGATTAGAGCTAGCACTGCAGCTGCAGGCAGCCCAGTGCATGGCCTGGGCTTGCAATGCAGTCTACAGGCATTGCGAGTTCACAGCTGAGCCCGCTGGAAACACATGAGCAGAGTTGTGGCTGGGCTCAACTCAGGGCCCTAAAACTCAGAGACCCCAAGGACAGTCACTTTTATAGGGTGGAGACCCCTTAGATAAAATTCAGGCAGGCATGGGAATGCATGGTTTGCAAAAGGATATGTTATCATCATGCCCTCCTCTGCTGAGCATCAGGAACAGGTGCTGAAAACAACAGAATGATAGAGACTGTAAATGAATTAGCTGCGCTTAAAGAATTCACAAAATTATCACAGCAAGCACCAGTTCTAGAACCAAAATCACTTATGTGTTGCATGAATGCACCTGTAGCGAATGCAGGACAGCTATTTCTGATTTTTGAGTGATCAAATTGTTCATCTATGCGTGATATTCTGAAGGCGTTCATGGCAGATGTTGAATAGTCGGTGGTATAAAACCACCATGTTACTATACACGACTATTTGTGAAGATAAATAATTTTGCTGTGGAGCAGTTTGAAGGAGCTCTTTATTGAAGGAGAAGAGAATCAAACTCAGCACATGCAATAATAATAGAAAAACTCTGTGCTCTGCTCTTCCTGGGTGAGGAAACACATTTCTCCCTGTTCTTCCCTCCTGTTCTGCTCCGGGTATCAGAGCACCCAGGGGAGGGGCTGGTGTGCCCCCAGCGCAGCACTGGGGATACAGGTGCTCACAGGGAGCAAGTGTTTCACACACTGGCCATGGCATTGACCAGTTAGGGACTGGGGGTGCTTAACAGACGCCCTTATCAGCTTGGTGCCTATGCTTGCAGTTGGGTGAGCGTGCTCTGGAAAGTCAAAGGAATTGTAGAGGTGGCTTCCTGTAAAACTTGAGGAGATTAGTTTTTCTTTGACTGAGGAAATTAAATGCTCAACAGGTCATGTTGTTTCTTATCAGTGAAAACTTTTCTTTTTTTGTCCTGGCTAATCTTCCTTTAAGAAAACTGAGTAATCTGCCAATAGTTCAGTTCTGCCATGCTATGCAGTGTAGCTTCTGTTACAGCCTTCATAGTTGACACTGTGTCTTCCTGTTCTAATAGAACACGGATAAGTCTGGACGTATTTTTAAAAGCTGAATATATTATTTGACTTATTGGAACAGTTATATTGGCACTTTTACATGACAGTTTTACTGCTATCTCAGTAAGTGTAATTTTAACATAATATAATTGCTAGTCAAGTAATATAGGATGGTTGCAGATATATATTATGTAATCACAGAAAAGCATTAATAAAGAGGCTTTATCCAGCCTTTTGAGGGATTTCTTTTTCAGGCAGTGCAGGCTCAGCAGAGCTAAGCTAATTAATTGTCAACTTTAATATGGAAAATATTTTTTAATCTGTTGCTTTGATACCAGTAAATGCTATTATGATTTTTCTTTTTTACCCTGAAGAAAAATTAGTTAGCAAACCAATTAACTAGTCAGAGGTATGATGCTCTTGTACCAGAGCTATTGGTGTTTTGGCTAACATTTTATAAACCTGGATATGTACAGATCTAGAGCCTTTACTTGATAATTTCTCGTTGTTCTCTTCACCTTCCCCAGGAAAAGTAGATAATTACATTATTTTATTCAAAAAGCAGGGTGGGACTGAAATAAGGAAAACAGCTGAGTTAAGTGACCTTGAGGTAGATATTTTTAACGTATAAATGGTAACACCCTCTTCACAGAGCACAGAAACATCAAAACCCACATAATGAGACTAATTGCTCACAGTTAAAGTTTGGGAGTTACTGATCACTTTTTCTGTAAATGACAGTTGGAACATTTCAAATTCAGCATCTATCTGTTCATAACTTCCTGGTTTGCCTCTAGTATCCCACCGTGCTTTGTATGTCAAGGTGTGTCTACCTATATACAGACCATGCCATCATTGACTCTGGCCTCTCAAGTCAACCTAAACCTTCACATAAATAGCACTGCATTCAGATTTAGGAAACATCTTTATTTACTCACAAGCATGAGAAAGTAGGTAGGAATTTCACTGATTCACAGCAACAAGAGACATACATTAGTATCACTGTGTGTGTGCACATGTATAGATGCATGTATATACACACACAGAAGCAAGCATAAATAAACACACAAAAACACACACACACTTCCTCCGCAACAACAATCTAACCAAGCACACAGCTTTAACAGGCCACACTCAACCTGCAGAATAGAGAAAAAAAACCCCCAGGTATCATAATACTCTGACCTTGTATAGAGGATATTTGAAGAACATGGAGGAAGCGTGTGTGCCCTTTGCAATATACCATAGGTATATGTCAGACCTGGCCATCTGAGGCACTGACCCTACCTCAGCAGTGTGGGGGCATTCCTAGTGCATCCTAGGTGTCAAATGATTTTTCACTCAGGCTCTCTTTAAAAGTCTGTCTTTTCCGCCTGAAAGATCTCCTCCCTGTTTCTTTAATGTCCACAAATATTGTGACCCCTTCTTTTGGGTGTCTATTTCCAAATAACCACTTGAGAAAGCTGCAAGGGACTTTGTTTTCAGGAAATGCTTGCTGTCACCCTTTGACCTTTGATTTAACAAAGGCTGAGCACCTTAAAAGACTCGGTCTTGACACCTGTGGTCTGTAGTTTGCGCTGTGATCAAACAGCAGTACAGGTACTGTCTGTCTGTGGCGAGGGGTGCTGACCAGAGAAACTGTGTGATACATCCCTACCCAGGCCATGTACGGTGGTAGCCTTGGTGTCTGACATACGCTGGGAGGCAGGACCTGCTGCCTCTGTTTGCAGGTGGGACGCTCTGCTAGCTGATTTGCCTGGAGCCTCAAAGAAAACCCACCACCAGGAAGGAAATTTACATATATTGCCAATGTTAGACTATTGGCCTGACCCCACCATTGGACTGTCAAAACTTTATTTCTAGTAGGCTTGGTCAGGCAAATTGTTTTGGCTCATGGCTTTTGCTTAAAACAGAGTAGGCTTACATTAATAAACAAGAGTCAGAGCAACATGTCAGCTTCCTCAGCCTGCAACCACAAGCTGCTGCAGGGTAGCTTTGGTGCCTGTGAGACTGCCATGGAGATTGTTAGAAACATGCTAGGAAAAAGAACCCTCCTGCCTTTGGAGGTTTACCCCATTTCCACTGCAGGCACGTACCCTACCACTTCCTGGCCTTTTGGCTGCTAAGAAGGCTATTTTTAGATACTGTAAATTAGCTGAATACGACATATTTTCAAAAAAATAATCTGAAGAGGTGAACCATTTTTTTTAAGGCAGTGCTATTCAGTATCTTCTGATAATCCTTCCTTTCATGTCACAAATGGCAGTAAAAAGTTTTTACTTTCCTATGTTTTCAGCTGAGGATAAGCATATGATACTTGCTTGTTTGCAGTGCCTTATTTTGAAAATTGTAATGAGGTAGAAATTCTGGACTTTCACAACCATCCTTGTGCCATGAGACAGTCAGGTACCACAGCTGAAACAGAGAAATACTTCAAGGATTTGGCATGCACAGAGACGATCCCCTAGCCACCACTGCTGAACATGTTATAGGATGAGGAAAAACCCATTTGGCTTAAAGTTGGAAACTTAGACTGGGAGATCTCCTGCGTGCAGTGCTCCTATCCTGCATCCTATTCAGAGGCTGATGGTATCCCCCCTTTCATGGGGAATAATTTTTGCCATCAGCAGGACTGCTTTCCCAGTCTGGGAGCAGTTCTGACTCTTCTGAGCCCGCACAGAGGCACAAATCGATCTGCGAACAGCTCCCCCCAGCTCTCCCATAATGGGGTTAACAGCAACAGCAGCTGGGCCTAAAGAGGCACCTGGAGCGCATCTCACTCCACTGATTTTGTGCACGGAGGAGCTGGTTTTTGACATGAAGTTGCCCTGTGTCCACAGCTGGAGTCTTGCCGTGGGCATGCCGGGGCCCCGGGGTGCTGTCCTGGGGGACCCACGGTTGAAGCGGCAGTGCTGCTTTTCTGAGGCGGCAGAGGAACCAGAGTCCAGCTTCCAGCAGCCTGGGGGCTCGTCGCAAAGAGCAAGACGATGTCTGTTCCCACACCCAGGAAGGACTCACCTGCAGGGTCTGCCCCAGCCCAGTGCGCTCTCCTGGAAACCCTCTGTCACCTCAGCAGGCACTGGAGAAGATGGATCCCTTTCTGCACTGCTGAGCCGTCCTTTTCCACATGCTCTATTAACGAGTTTCAAGCACTTCATCATCCCACTTAACCTGGGACTGATTAAGGAGCAGCTGCCATTTGAGTGAAACCAAGTATTTTGATAAGGTGAGTATGTTTGTTAGTGTGTATGGATTCTGGGAGTGTATCAATAAACCCAGTCCTGAATAACATGGAATGGGCAATGCAGTGTAATCCAGGTGTCAGGGAATAATATTACTGAGTGAAGGATAATAGCATGGGTGAGGTTTGGGAAATAGCAAACACAAATTACTTCTGCAAAGTTTGCTATTTTCATCAGCTTTATTCTACTCTTTCAGCACCTCACATAAATCTCATCGAAATGTGATAGACAGCTGGGGGAGCAGATGACATTACATGAAAATGATACAAACCACAGAGAGAATAAATGTTTTTCTATCTATCTTTCTGTCAATGGCCTTGGGAAAGATCAAGCACAGATAAATAACATTCAGCTCAGCCAGGCAGCTGACTGCATCATCACTTCTATCAGAGGAACATGAATTCCAGGAGATAATGTAGTTTGGGATAACCTTATTCAATGCACTGTGATATTGAGGTGGATGGGTTATTAACAGGAGCAGGATCCGGCCTGTTTCCTCTGCCATCTACCATGTTCTGTTACACCTGTTGGGGAATTGCTACTGGCCATCATGCTTTTGAAGCTATCAGTCCTTGGAGAAAAGTGCTCTGGTGTTGAGACTGGGGGTGCCTGTGATTACTGACTAATCACTTCTGGGTGGGGACTGGGGTCCAAATGGCTCAGAAATGATTCCAGGTTTCCATCCAGTGTCTCACAGATGGACCCTTCCTACTGTCACGGTTTGGGACGTGGCGGTCAGAGAGTTGGTGTAATGCAAAATTGGCCAGCACTCCAGGTAAACATCACCATTATCAATATATTGTTTGTCAATATGTTCTGTCCTCCAGAAATTTCATTATTTTATAGCCTTGTATGGACAGGGGGAGGAGGAGACAGTCAACTAGGTAATGGCTACTGTACCAGGATAACTAGCTACTGAGAAAGGGATGGGGGGGTTGCATCTTAGTCTTGGTATGTGATATCAGAGTGGGGTCTAACATTGTGAAAATATACTCTCTTTTTTTTCCCAGGAAAAAGAAAATTAGTGGGGACAGGCATTATTAAAGCACATTTTAGGTAAAAAAAATTTTAAAGAAGGAAATTCATTATTTAATTCAATTCAAATATCTCCAAGAGTGCAGAGAAATGCTGGCATAATTACTTAACAGAAGAATAGACATATGAATAGGGTAAGTTCCCACAGAACAAATGACAACAACAAAAAATTGGATGGTGCTAGTACTGGTACTCCTGATCTTTCCCTTAAAATGTGAATTTAAATGACTTTTACAACTTCTTACAGGAGTTATCTGAAACTCAGTTTCTACTTATTGCTTCTCTCCCCATAACCCCCTAATCCTCGGTGCTAAGAAAGCAGAGCAGGTTGGCTCAAGTGCTGCCAGGAAATGTCTTGACCCATGCAGGACCATAATGTGGAGGTTTCCAGCATGACCAGTGGCATGTGCCCTGTTAACCCGTGTCACTTCATCGTGCTGCGCTTGCCTGCAGGACTACCTGTGCCTGGGCAGGCCTCAGCAGCTCTTGCCATGTCACAGGAGAAGTGCGGTCTTGCCTTCAGCAGCAGGTGAAGCATGCGGAAAAGCAGTCACTCCACTGAACACTGCTGGCCTCTGCTGCCCTGGCATGTGCTCTAACTGCAGAGAAACATCAGCCTCTAAGTGTCATGTACAGACATCAACCACCATCCAGCTGTGGCTAAGCTCTGTACAACATCATCTATGTTGTCGCTTTAATTTGGAGGCAACTAAAATCTGTAGATATGCACATTTCTACTAGTACAGAGCTCTTGGAGCCTCCATTTCTGCACTTACACTTTCCAGACAGGTGAGCCCCAGGGAACCCTAAATCGTGGCAGTCCACACAGAGCCATCCTCTGCCAGTCTAGACTGTGGGACCGGCTGGGGAGGTGTTCTCCAAGTGTGCCCCACTTGCACAGAAGATTGGGAAGAAGAGGCAGTGTCAGCCCCGTAAGGGCCTGCAGGGATAAGTTTCAGCCCTCTCGCCCCATGCAGTCTGGAATATGACATAGATGTTGGCCTCTCCAGTACATCCATGACCATTACACCTTTGTTCTCCCATGGGAGGTCTTCTTCCTCATTTCTTTGGTCTGGTTCAGCTCTTGTGAAAGAGGTAGCTGTTCACAAGGAGGCAGAATGGAGCCCACGTGCCAAACTATGAGCCAAAGGCATGCCTGGAGAAGGAAGAAATCAGGCTCCCCTGTCCTTTGTTGTCATACAGCAACTAGTTATCATTGTGTCATATCTTATAAGCTTCAAGAATGAAGCCTGGCTACATTAGTGTGGAAAGTGTAGTTAGCAAATTATGTCTGGATACAGAAATTATGTATTAATTTATAAATATGTACGTATAGAAAAGTAAGGCTCTCTTGAATTGTCCAACCATTTCCTAGAAGGAAAAGGCTTACTGATAGGTCCAGCTTATGGACCCAGGCATGTGCACTAGTCATTGGGCTGCTCAAAGATGTGGTTCCCGAGTTGAAAGACCCCTTGCCAGCCCCATCCCAGAAAGAAGGTGCGCTTGTAGTCCCACCAACCTGTGGCAGTTCACAGAGCCACCAAGGATAGCAGGAGCAGTGTCGTTGGCAGTGGGCACTGCTCCGTCGGCACCACATGACGGGATAGGGCTGGAATGAGGACACAGATCACAATTTATTCAGGCAACCATCACGAACAGTGGTGGTGAAGGCATTTTGAGGAATCCTCTCCAAAAAAAAAAATATTGTGGTTGCTTTTCCTCAGTTAACCAGCTGAAAAGGTTTGGTGAGAAGAATGCTGTTGCATAATGAAAGACAAACAAGCTTACTTAGATTCTAACTTTCAAAAACACGAGCCTATGTACTAAAACTAGCAAAACTGATGGGATTCCTAAACTGCTCATAATTGGCAGCTCTTGATATTCACAGTGATAGAAAATAAGACACTGTGAATCACAAAGATGTGAATCCTCCTCTTTTCTTACGTATATGCAATGCAAAATATTAATCTTACTGTTCTCTTAAGCATTTGTACTTGTCAAGGAAGGGTTTAGATGTAAAATACTTCTGTCACAAAAAGCCTATTTAGAGGTCAAGAATGTATGTCATCTGCAAAACAATAAAAAGGCAAGTTAAAAGTGAAAACACTTTTACTTTTGGATACTCTGTTCATATTTATAACCCATGTTTTTCAGGAAACCATTCACTACCCACAAGTCTTCTTAATAAGACTTTAATACAAATATGTTCCCTTCTAACATATTGCTCATTTTTGAAAGCTAATACAAGTAATGCAATCTAGTCAAGCAGAATACAGTTCAAAGAATTAAAAAATTAAAAAAAACCCAAAACAACCAAACCAACAAACAAAAAAAAATCAACACCAAGTGCTCACAAACATACTCTGAATTTTAACTTGCACTACTCACCTTTTTGTTGAAGATATTTGTTTTCTGGTGACATTATCTTCTTGTTTCCAAGTATCTAGCATTGATCTGCTGCTTGCAAGAAGGAAAAAAACCAAAGTCAGTTGTGACAATCAATAAAGGATAGTCCTGCTGCTCGAAGAGTTTGAGCAGAATGTGAAGCTAAACTGAAGAGCTAGAGTTGCTTTCAGAGGCTCCAAATTTTCATATATATCTTCTGAACCTTGAATTCTAATAGCTTGCTATTTGCTCTCATCCGTTATCCCTCCAGCTTTATCTGGTCCTCAGGATAAACAAAAATTTATTTATTTTACATATTGTGAAAGTGAAATGAAAGGAAGACCATGTGGTTCTTTCAGTTGCAGTACCTCAGACCTTACTTGCATGACTGCACAAGAGTCTGGTGTTTACCAATGATCTTCTTCGCTAGACAGTTTGCCTGATGTGGGGCACTAAGGATATGGCTACAGGTGATCTAGAACCGGCTTTTGTTTACCTCTGTATGGGTGAGCACAGGGAAAGGGCTATTAAATGAGATATCAAAAAATACTGTATTATTAAAGAGGAAGATTAGCTCATGCTTCTGAATCTCCTGCAATGTTTTTTGTAAGAAAATAGGGTCAGATGCAAAAAAAGAAGGAAGGAGGAAGTCTTTATTATTCTCTTAAGATGTTTTACATGACTGATTTGTCTAAACTGTTGTATTTCTGTGTGCAATTTAACCAGCTCAGCTCCTCTGCTGCTGCACAGCACTGCTTCGCAGTCCTGTAAGGACAGAAGGCTGCTGGGCACTTACAGTGAATGGGAGGGAAAATGAATTCAGAGTTGCATGTTCATTACAGTCAGCACTTGCTTAGAGCCTGGCCCAGTGTGGCCTTGTTTTTGTAGCATTTTAATCAGCAAACAATATGTGTATATATAGGTTTCCCCATAACTGATTTATCTGGCAAAGAGCAGAAGAGATAGACTGTATCCTTTGTATAAATCCACTTAGCCACAGAGCGGTAATGCACCCTTACAGCCCTCAGGAGCACAGTGCAGAATTAGTCTCTAAATGAAATGATGGGACAATGGGTAATGGTTTTAAACTAAAAGAAGATAGATTCAGACCTGATATAAGAAAGAAGTTTTTTACAATGAGGGTGGTGAAACACTGGAACAACTTGCCCAGAGAGGTGGTAGATGCCCCATCCCTGGGAACATTCAAGGTCAGGTTGGACGGGGCTCTGAGCAACCTGGTCTAGTTGAAGATGTCCCTGCTCATTGCAGGAGGGTTGGACTAGATGGCCTCTAAAGGTCCCTTCCAACCCAAACTATTCTGTGATTCTATGAAACAAAACATGGTAAATAGCCATTCTGAACACTGCGACTGCTGTCTCAGTGGATAGTTGCATGTATGTTTCTGATGGGATAACAGTGAAGCCTTCTGTTATTCTGTCCTAGTTGACAAGAAGGTGTTATGACACTAAGGCTTTTGTATTGTAAGAACGAAAATGTGTAGGAGGTTCTCATTGTCCTGCTTTTATCAGTAGGCTCCTATCCCCAAAGAGAACCTAGGTTTTAAGAGAGGATGTGTAGCAGTTATAGTAAAAGCTTTACAAGCAAAGATTTCTTTTCCTCTTAATATAGCACTTACTTTTAAGCTGAGTATTTGATTATCAATACTTCTTGGAATAATTCAGTAAAATTCCTTCTAACACTTGCATTTTATTTTAGTAATGACTTCCTTAAAATCTGAGGTTTCGATATATAAACCCAGTTTTCTTTAAAGAAGCACTCTTGAATCTTTTAAAACTTTAGACCCCATCACCCCAGCAATATCAAGGCATTCCTCACAGAGGACTGCACTACTAGCATTGGTTATTCTGCGACCTTTGTCAATAACAGGCAACAATATGCCTTGAACACGAAGAGTCCTGCTGCGTTACAGAAGAGGATGATTTCCTACCTCTTGCCTCTGATATGATTTCCAGGTACTGTTTCCTTGGAGGCAGTGTGGATAGTCAGAGTTGGAGGCTCCTTGCAACGACTGCCGATGTGGGCAGACTCTGCAGCGCCAGAGTACTGATAGGCACAAAAGATTTGGTGGCACTTGGTGCTGCTCTGGTTACCAAAGCATAGCTGGGACCCACTTTGTCAAAGATACTTGTCTGGACTCATTACAAGAACTTAGCAGGTTTCACCACCCACTCTTTCAAATTCAAAACAAAGGCAGCTGATTTGGAGTTGGTTCCTGGGATCATCTTTCCGCCCTTGTTCAGCCATATAAATAATCATTAAAAGTATGTTTTAACTGACAGGCTGAATATTTAGTTAACAAAATTTTTTGAACTGCATGATTTCTTTAAAAATAGTGCTTCTTGAATGAAAAAGAATGCGTAAAGTATAATTCAGGGTGGTTTACCTTCTTACCAAAGTTTAGGTGGCCTGTATAACTTAACTACACAGCAAGCATATTTACACAACTTGTGAAAATTGTCAGTATGTAGACAGCAGAAAAGTTGTGTCCTAATTTACATGAACATGAATTTATGCCATGTATGAAGTTCAATAAATTAGATTACTGTTTCACCCATGGCATGGGTTAATTACACAAACTAAAAGCAGTCATTACTTTGGTAACAAGAGATCACTCCAGAGACACATCACAAATTCAGTTGCAGAATTTGCAATTTGAATAGCATCTAAAGAAGAATCAGCTACAGGAAAAATTCAAAATACTGAGTAAAAAACCAATTTTGTCATCTGTTAAACCAGTTCACGTAAAGAACAAACTGTCTGTTTTGCAGATAAAGTAGTGGTTGGGGGTGTCCCAGTCCTACCACTTGGTTTGTAGATGCTCTCATTTTTAAGGACTGAAATGGTGCGCGTGCTCTGCTGCTTTCTGCAGCATAACATCGTCTTGCTCTGCTCCTCACTCTGAACCCCTGGGAGTCACCGGTAGTTAAATTGTGCACATGGAAGAATATTAGTATGCTCCTGCACCTATTACTAATTCTTACTTTCAGTCCTGCTAACAGTACTCTGTGAATCCATTACAGCAAACTCAGTCATTGCAGTGTCTTATCCCAGCACCCATGTTTCTGCTCAGCAGACAGGTCCCAGCGTGTTTTGAGTGCTCCAGCACAGCCGTGCGTGGGTGAGATGCGGGCTGCACCCCAGCGCCTGCACCACTCTGACCCACCTGATGATCATTGCTGTGCTGCGGCCACACCATCTCCCAAACCTGGTGGGGACAGGCTGGTGCCGAGCACCCGGAGCACCCGCAGCCCCAGGTGCTGTCGGCGTGTTTGGAGTTGAGCCTACAAGCAGGTCATGGCCTGATGATGTGCAGCGAGGGGCTGGGGTGGCATGGCACTCCTGGGCCTTGTTCGGCTGCAGTTTATAGTGCCTGTCTCAGCAAAGAGTGGTCTGGGTATGGATAGAAATAAGTTGAGGAGCTCCTTGGGTGATTTTGGAGTTGCTCCAGATTTGAAAAATACAGACACAAAAAGCAAAGTTAAAATCTCTCTCAATACATAAGACAAAATGCCAGCCAGATCTGGTCCCTAAATCTCTCTTGATCCCATTGCCATGATTAGCCTAGCATGTTTCCCATTTTTATTTCATTGGCATTTGTAGTAAATAGGCTTCAGGACTGTCTCCTTCTGTCTCTCTCTTAAAGCAGTTTTCCTTAGCCTCCATGAGGAGGAGGAGGAAGGCTCCTCCTCCATGCTAGAGCCTTTCATAGGGCTTTAGGACTGCAACTTCCACCTGACTCCCACCTGATCCAGGTGAGAACCTAAAGCTGCAGAGCCTTGACACATGGGTACACCTCTCTGGGCACAGTTCAGGCTCACAGAGGGAGTTCAGGAAATTCAGGAGATTTCTGTGGAAATTTTTGGAACTTAGGGCATTTCTCAGTGTGTGTGAGCTGAATTTTGCCTCAACTCAACTAAACATTCACCATAAAGCTTCATCAATGGACTCCAAAGAAATTTATAACAGCACAATTTTCTGCAGAACTGTTTTCAATGGTGTTTTGCTGGGGAAAGAACAGTGTCGGAGGACATCTGACTATATTGGAGTAAGTGCTTTCAGGCTGGGACAAGTAAAATGCCTTATGATTAGACAGCAAAAATGGTATTGAAAACTGATTGTCAAATATCTGCTGTTCCTAGAAGGCAAAAAGCACATATTTGTATGGCCATGTGGAACAAAGGCCTTAAATGCAAAGAGAGCAACACATTACAAGAAGTTCAATGAAGATAATTTAATGGTCTATAATTTACATTATAGCTAGTGAATGATAGAATTCACCCCAGCCAGAGGTCAGACATATAACTATGCTAATTTTTGTTAAGCTGCTGACCCAGACATGTATGCGCATTGCACAGATATTTTTGGCTCTGATGGGCTAATAGTAAGAATTTCAGTTGAATGCCAAAAGCATATTAACCAGAAACAACTGAGGAAAATGTACTAGTTGATCACAAGTCAATTATGAGAGATTCGTCTGGTGGAGCCACAAAGGCAGATATGATGTTACGCTAGGTCAGGAAAAGCTTTTAGCAGAAATGGACAGGGAAACTAATGCCATTGAAGAAAGTCTGGGCAGTGATGTATCTAAACTCCCTGAAAGGATGCATGTGCTTAATTTACATACACAAAAATGTACAAACACACACAGACACACACATATTTTGCAAGAGGAGATTAATAGAGGAGAGGCAAGAAATGCAAACTGCACAAAAATTATTTAGGTCAATCAAGACCAGAGGTGCCTGTGATGATCTTCAAAGGGTACGAAAAGATGGTGGAGTGAATGGGTAACAAGATGACAGGCTAAATACAATTTTGACAAATGCAAAGTAACAAGCACAGAGGAATTTATATGAACAGTATACTCTTGGCTAGGTTCTAAATTAACTATAATAACCCAGAAAAAAAGTTCTTTGCATCAGTGGGAAAGCTCAAAGACTCAATATGTAGCCGCTTTCTAAAGGGCAAGCATCATTAGAATGCAGAGGGAATAGGATAAAATAACACTGGAAGTATTGGAAAGCTGTCATATAAATCAGTGTTACATGCTCACCTGAAATAATATATTCAATTCAGGTTACTGTATCTCAAAAAGGACATAGATGAAATAGCTGGATTCAGAGACAAGTTTTGGAAATGACTAAATGCTTAGAGAGAACTCTACAGGGTCTGCAGGGCTGAGATGGCTTGGATTTATTTTTAGTGGGAGACCTGATAAATCAAAGAAGTAATGAGCAGTGTTGTGAAAACAAATTGTAGGTTTCTGTACACCTTTTATCATGCAACAGAAAACAGAAGGTCAGCCACTGAACAAAGGTGGGAGCAAGTTTAAGAAAACATACCAAGTGAAATACTTTTTCACACCATTAGCTTGTGAGACTCGTTGCTGAGAGTTATCAATTAGGCCAAAACCTTTGCATCAGCTACAGGAGATCAGATGTTTATAGGGGATAATAGGAACTTCCAGACCTAGTCCAGTGAAGATTAAAACCCAAGCAAAACCAGTTGCAATGGATAAAGGTCTTCATGCCCCAAGGTTTGAGCCGGGATCCAGTTAGTGTTTTGAGACACCTACGGCATTCACCGTTTCTGAAGGGCCCGCGCTCTGGCACTGTTCTGAGGAAGGGTGGCCGCAGTCTGCAGCGAGGCTGGGCGGCTGAGGGGCTTGTCTGGGAGTCACGGGAGGTTCACGAGGACAGGTCAGACAACCTGGACAGCAACAGCACCAAAGAGCTGGTCCTGCTCGGGGCTAAGATGGTGCCTCCTCTGACTGTCCGGGCAGACATGGGATGAGCAGAGGCACTGCCAACCTCGCACCCCGCAGGCAGGACCTTCTGCAATTGCGGCGTGGGGCGTCCTGCCTTCCCCGGGCAGCAGGCGCTCTGGCAGGCAGGCTGCAGAAGGAGCCGATCCCCAGCAGCGGTTCTTACAGCTGATGTGCCATGGAGGTGCCCTTCTGTGCCCCGAGGGGAAAGGACCAACCACAGGAAAAGCAAAAGGTCGAAAGTCTCCCAGGGGCAAACTCCTCGCATGGGAAATGTTTTGTTTCTCTGGTTAGGGGACATTGTGGACGATTTCAGAGTGATCAAATCTATGCAGGATGTTTGGCCTCTCGCCTGAATTTCTCTAGTACCAGTAACATGGATTTGCTTTCTTTGCTGTAGGAAAGTAGGGAAAAATCAATATTTGGCAAGTGGAAAAGACCAAACCATTAAAGAGAAAATGTTGGGGTTTTTTCAAGCTTCAGATCACAACAAAGAATGAAAATTTGAAAGCATGCTGAGAATTCCCCTTTAGGTATAAACCCTATTGACATCTTAATTTGACTTTTGTGTAAACTAGAGTAGTCTCAAAAAATTATTCTGAAGATCATTTCTTCATTTCCTTTGATGCAATTCATTATGCATTTGCTTTAAAGTAATTAATTACTGTACAACATAGAATGATTGGCAGAACGAGTGGTACTTGTCATCACGACAACCCCTGTAGAAGGGACTGCCAGTTGCCGGGAGTATTAGTTTCATCACACTGTAGCTGGGAAGGGAAACACAGGAAATCTCAGAAAGATCTATCGTCTGAAGTGTTTCCCTATACAAAAACACCCTGACTGGCATTTAAATGTAAAAATATACCTAGTGCCTTGTCTGGGAACTGGTGAGGCATAAAAGGACAGTGTCACAAGGAATACTTTCTCTGTCCTTTGTACATGGGTTATAGTCCCAGCACTACCAAAATGGAAATCATGAGCTTTGTCTTGTCTTCTCCTATAATTGATATTGTGCTTCAGAGTAACAGAGTTTTATTCTTTCTTTTCTTTTTCCTATCCTTAAATGACCTGATTAAAGGCTCATAGTCCAAATTCCAGCTTCCTCAGGCATCAGACTGTGATGCAGCCATACAGATGGCTGACCGAAGAGGCTTCCATGTGGAATGATATTGAGGAAATATTCATCCCCATCTTGTACTGCCATGAGAGTGTTCCTATGTGGGATTGTTCATTTTTCCCTGTGGGAAGGGCCTTTTTGCCCCTGGTCCCAGTGGAGGACAATAAAGTGGTCACTCTGCCTCTCCTTGCACACTCATATCTCTCTCTGTCACAGCACTGAGGAGGAGAAGGCAGGACCATGTGGGCTGAGAGCTGCTCCCATTTTGCATTTGGGACTAAAGAAGGGCCAAGCAGAGTGGTCACACAGCAAAGGTGAGACATTGGAAACTGCATCCCTGAGCTAGCAGTGTACAAGGGACTAAAGGGGAAAGAGCAAAATGGACCAGAAAAGGTGCAGCTTTAGTTTGGAAGTGGTTGCTAGAAAATACAGGAGAAGCGAATTTAAGAGAATGAAGCCAGTAGGTCAGAGCTGTCGTAGGGAAGGAGTTTAAGCTGGTGTTTCAAATGGTACATTCAGTGGTCTTAGAGGCAGGGGGCAAAGAGAAATGCCTGAAGGATCTAAGCTGAAGCTGACAGCCATGAAAAACCCCTAAGGAATCTAGAAGAATAAAATAATAAGCTCCTGTGGAGAAACAGCTTGTGATATTATTGCCTTGAACTTCCCCGTAGACTTTTGTAGTAGAGATATTGCAATGCTAAAGGACAGGTCAAAACATTTTAAAAGATGCCCAATTTTTTTGAAAAATTACATGGGGGATTCCTGTTATATGTAAATTAAATGTTTTGGATTGTGGTAATGCCTAAACCTCCTGCCTGTTTTATAAAAGAGTGAGTAAATACAGACATGAGGTTTCAAAAAGGCCAACCCGCAAATGGCCTATGTTTTGTTCTTGGCATTTTGTATATGGAGGAAAATTGGTCTTCTGCACACTGTATTAATCAGAAAATCAAGACAGAAGTCCCTCCCCAGGTTCATATTTCTCTCCTCTCAAAGCAACCCATTTCAGACAGATTTGTTGGACTGTGTTTTTCTGAATTGGGATTGGCCTTGTGGCTCCAGCTAATGTGTTTTCCTAGCTTCTTACCAAATGTACTTTTTAAGGAAACCAAATGAGTTTGCTTACTCGGACAATTCATGCTCCCTTTTTGATGCATTACAATCCTTAATATTTCATTTGCATGTCTGTTTGGAAGAGAGAAGATGGTACAGCTCTGAACTTTTTACCCTACTCTTCATATCTCTCCAATGCAGGAGCATTACAGTATTTTAACTTGAATCCTTGATGCAAATTCCTGCAGGCAAAGAAAGAAAAATAACCTCCCTGGCTTTTTTCCCCCCATTGCTGCAGAACATGACAGTTTTTAAGCCAAAGCATGTCTCTGCCAGACTATGTGGAAACCTCAGAGTTTTCTAGGGAGACTTTCGGGAGCACTGTGCGGCTGCTCTGGCCCTGAAGTCTCCCCAGCCAAGCAAAGCCTTGCCTGGCTGCAGAGTCGAAACCTGTGCCCACCTTGGCACAGAGAAGAAGCGGAAGCCAAGGCATGGGAAGAGTGATGCCAGGGGATGGAGCCCACTCACAGACCCTGGCCCCTTGGCTTCGGCACATGGTGAGCAACAAGGGAGCCCCAGGGAAGCTGTGGGCACACGTGCCCTTCTAGTTGACTCCTGCAGGAATGGGGTCCAATGCACCGCTGAGATACTGCCAGTGTGCATTGGCTCTTCCCCGGCATAAAGCTCTCCCTGCGGGGTGGCCCTGTGCATTGCATCCACACTCCAGCCTACCCCTGGGGATTTCTCGCCTGAGAAGGGCTGGCTGATGCACATGGTTGAGGGGAGGCTGGAAGGTGCCACACAGCCCAGCTGTGCCATGCTTGGCCGAGGCTGCTTTCCCTGCCTCCTCCTGGAGCTGCTGTCAGCTCTGCTGGCCACTGGCTCTCTCATGCACTCACCCTCCTGCCTGCATGAGAAGGCCAGGTTTGGTCACTCACCCCTCTGCTGAGTCAGTCTGTGCCTGCAGAGATCACTGGCCCTGCTCGTCATCGTCACCATCAGCCCTCAGCTTTCCCTGGAGCAGCAGCCGGCTGGTGGAGCTGGGAGCTCAGAGCGGTGTCAGCATACACACTGCAGGAAACCCTCAGCAGTCTCCATCTCTCTCTTCCTCCTGCCACATAAGGGAATAAATACACCCGAATAGACGTTCTCTGCCAGACTTCTGGTCTCCTAACTCAAAATTTGGTTTTCAGAAGAGGAGTTTACATTAACATATCTCAGGCTGCTGCAGTTTTTCACTGTGGCTGTTTCTCTTAAGTCTGGCCCAGATCACCTCTCATTCTATTAAACTAACAAAGGTGCCTCAAACGAAGGTTCCTAAGCAGTTCAATGACTTGCATGCAGGAGTGCAGGGACTTGAAAGAGCTCATTATCTGCCCAGTGCCCAAGGCAAGAGATACAGGTAGCCCCTGGTACAGGGCGGGTTGAGCTCATCTGTGCCCAAGAGCACTGAACTGGTGAATCAAGGCTTTCAGCACCAAATTGTGCCATGGAAGCTATGCATTCATAATCTCAGGCTACAGTGGACTTTGTGAAGAGGAGCAGGTATGAGATGCTCCCAGGTGAGCTACTCCCACCTGAACAAGTTGTTTCACTTTCCACATGCCCAGCCAGGGACACGGTCAGCATCTGTCGCTGCCGAGGGAGGGAGAAGGGAGGGCAGGAGGTCCAACAGCAGAAGATATTCTCATGCTGCAGCCTGTTAGGGACACATCCTGATCCTGTGTGCAGCCGCCTGGCTGACAGTCAGTACAGGGACTTGGGCTGCCCTGCAGAGACACTGTGGTCAAAAGGCTAGGGAGCTATCTCTGGCACAGGTTCTGGGCTGCTTCCAGGAAACAAGGAAGGGTACAGGATTCAAGAGCTGTCCTGGGAAGTGGTGACAAATACAGAAAAACTTCCTGAGGAAAACTTTCCCCAATGAAAACTCTCTGTTTATGAAATCCAAACTGATGATGCAATCACAAAGGTTGATAAAATAAAGATGCACAAAGCTCTCCTAGTTTTCTCTCATCATCAGATCCAAAAAGACCTTTCTCTCTGCCATGTGCCCCACTGCCAAACTGTTAGTATGTACAGACCCTGCATGGACACATCCTTGTTCCAGTGCATACTCCATCCCCTGTGATTGCATTCGGGAGGGGGGGAAGAGAGTTGCTGGCTTTTATAATACATCCTTTGCTGCTGTTTTCTTAAATGCCTAGCTGAGTTCAACCAGAAGGCCTTAATGTTGGCATCCTCTGCCTTAGCAATATAATGTTCTCATTCCTGTGGTGTGAAGTCTCTCTTGACTGGCCAGCTGCCCTCATCTTTGCTTCACCAACTTGCAGAAAAAGGTCTGTGGGTCCTGTGGACAATAAGCTGACCATGACGAGCAATGTGCCCTTGTGGCAAAGGCAGCCATGAGTATCCTGGGCTGCATCAGGCAAAGTGTTGTGAGCGGGTCAAGGCAAGGGATCCTGCCCCTCTGCTCAGCACTGGTGAGACACAGCTGGAGTGCTGGATCCAGCACTGGGTTTCCCAATACAAGAGAGAAAGGGACTTATGGAGCAAGTCCTGCAAAGGGACTTTGCTCCTGTAAGTCCCTGCTGCAGGGACTGGGGTGTCTTTCCTCTGAGGAAAGCTTGAGAGAGCTGGGACTGTTCAGCCTGGATTAGGCTCAGGGGGCTCTTATCCATGTGTATTAATACCTGATGTGAGGGCATAAAGAAGACACAGCGAGGCTCTTCTCAGTGGTGCCCAGTGCCAGAGCAAGAGGCAGTGGGCATGAATTGAAATGCAGGAAATTCCATTTAAAAAGAGAAGAAAACTTTTTTACTGCAAGAGTGATCAGACACTGGAACAGGTGCTCCAGGGAGTGAGATAATAACCAAGTAGGGCTGCTCTTTGTGGTCCGTGGCAGAACCCTGTTCCTGTCTGTTATTTAGCAGCATAGACATATACACTGTCTCCTCAGTTCTTTAAGCTTGTCTTTTTGAAAGCAAAGTCATTCAGTCTTTCCTGCTAGTTAATATTTCCTCCATTTCTTATCTCACTTCTGCCCGCTCTATGCTTTGCAGTTGGCTGTCACCTTCTTCTCCAGCTGAGCTCTCACGTGCCAGGAGGGCATGGCAGGGAACAGTGGTGAGGTTCCTCCTCCTTACAACAGCACAGCAAAGCAGGCTCGCAGGCACTTTGAGAGCCCCGGACATTTCTCTGCATCACTGTACTAGCAAGGGGATATCATGGAGTTATTCACTTTCTTTCTCTTTGGTCTGTGAATCTGACTTGCCTTTACTGAATTTCTTCTAGTAGATTTGAAATCATTTGTCCACTTTGAATAATTGTTATGCCCTTTAGAGGACTTGCGACTCTCTCCAGCTGGATGTCTCCAATAATATCACCAGGGCTACATCTACAGCTGTAAATTAAACACACTGGGCTCTTTAGGCACTGAGGACCTGGCAGGAAAAATGGTATCCAGACTATTAAACTCCCTGATTGTTTGCAGCTGGGTGGCTGTGTGCAGACCAGGCATGGGGCATCACCCCTGGCCCATGCCCACAGCCAGGAGTGGTTTAGTGAGCCTCAGTGGCTCCAGAAAACATTCCAGCAGTGTCACCAGTCCCCTTCCCATGCCCAGGAAAGGAAGAAGCACTGGGGTTGCTGCAGCAGTGTGGCTGCTGCGAGCTGGTCCCACCGACACGCAGCAGCAGTGAATCACACCAGCCTGGATGCCAGGCTTCTGCGTGCTGAGAGGGCAGCAAAGCAGACTGCAGCCCTGTCCTGCTACGCCTCCCGAGCAGACATCACCGTGATGCCTTCTTATTCTGCTGTGTCCCTTGCCCTTCCCACAACTCCTCCTCCTTCCTGCTCTGCTTACTTGGAAACCCCCTTTTATCAACATTACATAGCCTGAAATGCCATATTTTGAAATTGTCTTGTGAGAGGTAAATGTTATGACATCCTTATGTGTAGAACTACCTGAAAGCTAGTATCTCAATTTTATGAAAAATGTCCTTGTTTTGAAAAGTCTTATTTGTTCTTTCATAAGTTTAAGAGTTGTAATGGGACTGTGATTTTTGTTGTATCTTATGTTTTAACATCGGAGAAAGACTTACATCAGAGTAGCTGCAAGCCCAGGGCCCAGAGCATCGTAACTGGTAGGAGTCATGGTTTAAATTCCCAGGCAAGCTGCCCAATAACGGGGCCACAGGATCAGTCTCCTTCCCTGGGGAAATGTGCTGTATATACAGAGAACAGCTCCAACACAAACTGCCAGAGGGACTGTCTTAGTCACTTTGCACACAGCAGTTTTTTGCAGCTGGTAGCCCCTAGATCGGTGCAGGGGGGACATAAACATGATTGGCAAGAGCCTGGGAGCTGGCAGATGAAGAGACAAAGCCTTGGTGCACCTTAGTTGTAGCTCCAGATGCTATGGCATAAGAGCTTTTCTGCTGCTGATAAACAATCACAACAGACATTTCTGTTATAAATAAATATTTTGCACATTTATCAGCAAAAGGTGGTTTGTTTTTCATAGAATGAAAAGGAATGCATTCATTTCTCAGCTGCTTTTTTCCCCTTTTACATCTTCAGTCTGATGGCACCAGGAAGGATTAGTAAGCACATTTCTCTGAGTCTAGCTTTCCTCAAGGGTGCAACTCAAGCACATTAGCATCAGATGTCTATTCTGAGTGGAAAACTGGTGTATGGAGGTTTTAAAACTTAACCTGAATACCCTGATAGTAATACAATACCGCTTGAATTTTAGCATCTTACAAAACATTGTTAAGTAGAATATATTTTATGTCTATATTCTCTTTTAAAAGTCTCTTGCTACTATAAGAAAATAATGATTTGATATCATTCTTGCTCTTCCTCTATTTGAATAACTAAGTACTGTATCTTCCTATGTTTCAGTTTACTTGTATTACTTACACATTAGTGGTGCCTCTTGACTGAGACTGAAGTTATATGGATGCAAGGAAACCAGATAGTGAAGTGGAAAAATATTGTGCTTTTTGCCTTCAAACAAAGCAGATTATATTATTTCTCTGTTTTTCTAGATCCTGACCATCCTGGCTAGGGTAATAAGCTTCAAAGGTGGTATCCTGAAAAAACAGTTATACTGACTAGCTGTATTAAGCAACAGCAGCAAAGTCCCAGTTCCAGGTTTTCTACTTCACACACTAGAAATATAGACAACAGAATGAGTGAAATAAATTCACAGGTTTCTTTGTGTTTCTTAAAACAATCTGCTAAAATTTAGCTAAAATTTAGGAAATCACAGATAAATGCATGACTGTCATCTTCCACAGGGCTTACTAGAGAAAAGAAATGGAGATGCCCTCCTGATTACAACAGGTGCTACTGCTCTTAGTATTTATTGTAGCAAAGACCACCTATTCCCTGAACATTCTGAGGATGTATGAGAAAGAAATGAAGATCCTCATCTCAGATGAGTACAGAAATTGTGCAAAATAAGGTACATGTGGTATTAAAGTGGTTTGACAGTACACAGCAATTTACTTCTTTACAAGAATGAAAACTGTTTCTAGTAAATCAGACTTTTGGAATTACTTATTGGCTTGTGGGTTCCCATTTCTCCACACAATTCATTGGATAGCCCTATCAGTTGCCTTTCCCTCAGCTTTATTCCAGTCTCTGGTCCACAATGGCTCGTACATGCAGGGATCCTGCAGCAGGGTAGATCTGTGCCGGAGCCCGGCACTGCTTCCAACTGTACTAGCTAAAAGCCAAGAGGGGACTCTGCTTCAGACAGCAGAATCCCCTGTTTCTTCTCAAAGCTGTGTAATGTCAAATACTCAGTGTGTACCGGGCTCTGATATGACATGGAAATTACTTCAGTGCCTGCTTCAGATCACATAACACACTTCTAGTGAGACAACTGTGCCGTTAATGATGCATATGTGAATTTATCTTCTAAAAGGTATGCAAGATTCATTCCTTCATTTATTTGCACACATAAAAAGCATGACATTTAGACTTTGAGTAGTGGGAGAGAGGGGGAAGCTGAACTGGATTTTTTTTCTTTTTTCCCCTCCTTTTCCAGCGTTACTGTTATCTTTACAATGTGATTATATGAGCAAGGAATTGGATTACTGAGAGCATCCAGCTCACATTTCCTCTGTTGAAAAGAGCTGTGAAGATCTTTATATCTATGGCAGGAAAGAAATAAAGATACCATAAAGTAAGTGTCTAGCCTGATATCTCTGATTAGCCGTGTGAATGTACTAATGCTCAAAAGCAGCATATTTCCTTTTTCTTTATTTAGCATTTTGTGAGGAAGGTCTTTCTATTTTATGTATTTGAAATATCTGCTGCTGAGGGATTTCCCTCCTGGCAGGTAATCTTCTTTGTTTGTGAAAATCTTTGCCTCAGTTTTCACAGAGCTCTGTCTCTGGGGTTCCCCTCTGAAGATGTCACGTGTATCCGTGGAGGCACCCCTCAAATCATCCCTCTGTATGCCAGAGACATGGGTGCTCCTGAAAGCAGGAGTCACTTTATGGACCCACTGCTTTAAGTGTCTGTGGTGAGCACAGCGAATGTAGGTGTGTTCATGTGCGGTTGTGTGTGTCTGGGTGTGGATTTTTCCCCAAAAGACAGCAAAACAACATCTCTGGTAGCTTTCTTGGAAATAAACTGGTTTGGATGACAATTGAATACTGGAGAAAGACAGACACCTACCAAGATCCCTAGTCATATACCATTATTCTTTGAGAAAATGATACTTTTCTGTGTTTATGTTTCCCTGACACGAACTGAAGATTTTTTCTTTGTTATTATTTTTTATTGTACAATGAGTTCTTGCCCCAACGCTAGTGGCTTCTTTATTCAAGAGAGAGCAGTGGACAGCAGTAGCCAGGAAAGACACTTCTGACTGTGATTGTAAGCAGATATGTGATATGCTGGGGCTTAAAAGAACTATAGGGGCTGCTGCTGCAAGCCAGACAGATCACATGAAAAGGGGGGATTGGAAAAGTAGACTAATGATAATAATGGAGTTGCACAAAAAAGTCCAAATCTTGTGTGGTAACATTGCAGAAGATGACAGGAACTAAAGTTACCAGAACTCTCAATAAAACAAAAGCTGTGTAGGTGAACAAAAATATTGCCAAGAAAAAAAAGCTTCTTCAGAAAGCCTACTGAAAATTTTTAGATAGGTGGAACAGAGAGCTGAGGAGACCATAATCACAAATGAATGCATTTTTAACTTTTTTAAGCACATGATTCTCTGGTAAAGTGAAATGAGAAATCAAATACTGTGATAAAGTTCTGTAGTTAACCAAAGGGAAGAATTGACCAAAGCTGAGTAGAAGCAGTGAGAAATGGAAGAAAATGTGATTTTTTTTCTAACAGGCAAAATACTAGAAAGGACTAAAATCTATAGCTTTTGCTCAGAGAGCTAAGTAAACCTACATCCAAGACTCAGAACAAATCTGGAGCCACTGCTGGGAAAGATGTACCCAACTAGATGGTGAAATGAAGTACTGTGACAGTAAAAAAGACCTGATGTCTTGTGGGTACAGCACTGGTACAATGTAGACACAGCGAAGAGGGAGCCTTCAGTATCCTGTCAACAAAGCAATTGAAATATATGAATACTGCAAGAGATCTTAGCTTTAAACAGTTGGTGTTAACTATTGGTATGCTTAATTTAATGTTTTAACTGATAAATAGTTTCATTTATTTTTCATTTATTTAGCTATACCTAATTGAAAGGATAAAGTAAGCAGTACAGATAATAAGGGTTACTGGTCTGAGATTATTGTGCCAACTATGGACCAAATACTATACAGCTATGGGTTTACATTCATTAACTTCCTCCACTTGAGCAAAGCCAAAGTACATTTCCTCCATGTGAATTGATTCAAAATGAATTCAAACTGGTATTTCAAATTCCTTGACTTTCATATACAGGAGGCGAATATTTTCCTTAAATGTTTGTTTTGATTCTGTTTTATCAGTCTCATGAGTTAATTCCTTTCCACTTTAGATGTGCATATTTTCTAATTTGTTTCAGTTTCATCTCATTGGCCCCAGCTGGAATGAAACCAGAAACCAGAAGAACTTTTCTCATACTAAACTGAACTGGAAAACAATGACATTAATCACTCACTTAATTGTGACTGATGTGGTCCTTGTTTCTGAACCATCGCTCTGGAGAGACGCTTTCCTTGCCGCGTGCTGAGCTGTGTGGGACAGGCAATTCAAGATGCCACACGATGTGTGAACATGTCAAAAGAGCTCCTGAGTGTCCTCGTCTGCATCCCCACAAAGCACAGCTGAAGGTCCCTTCCTGGACAGAAGCCAGCAGTGCTGAACAGTGCAGATAGGAGGCAAGGTGCAGATATGCCGGGACGTTGCCATGTCCAGCAGAGCCTCTGGTGGGACCAGGCCCTGCGTTCAGCATCAGACCTCATCTACACCGGTGCCAGGAAAGCCCATGGGACCAAGCCTTGTCTTGACCACCCCATGGGCTCAAGCTTGCTCCCAGCAGCAATAGTGGTCAGTTGTTTGGGGCATTTCAGAAGTCTTGAGGGCAGGTCCTGGGAAGGACACAACTTTCCAGGTACCCTTCGAGGCTGTCTGGTAGCAGCACACTCAGACAGGGTGCTCAGAGGACTCCGACCACATCCTGCACTGTAGGCGCATGTGATAGTCTGGGACAGCGGTGGGGAGCTGGGCATTGATACCTTCCTTAAATGTGCCCTGTCCCCAAGTCCCAGATAAAGTAGTCAGGTATTTAGACCACATGCCTTTAAACATTCTGCTACCCAAAACTAGTGGAAAGTAATCCTGTTTACAGTTTACTTTAAATAGGCATTTCAGAGAGTGGCTATAGCTTTAGGGATCCCTGTTTTTGTTTGTGAAGGAAGTAATGGTGTTTTTTTCCACGTCATAGTTTAAACCCAGCCAGCAGCTAAGCACCACACAGCTGCTCTCTCACTTCTCCCCCCCTCCCAGTGGGATGGGGAGGGCAATCAGAAAAAAAAGTCAGACTTGTGGGTTGAGATAAGAACAGTTTAATAATTAAACTAAAATGAAATATAATAATAACAATAATATCAATAAAATGTAATAACAATAATAACAATTCTAATGAAAAGGAATATAACAAAAAGGAGAGATTAGACACAAGAAAAGACAAGTGATGCACAATGCAATTGCTCACCACCCACTGACAGATGCCCGAGCAGCGCTCCACCCCTCCCAGCCAACTCCCCCAGTTTATATAGAGCATGGCGTTCTATGGTATGGATATCTATGGTATAGAATATCCCTTTGGCTAGTTTGGGTCAGCTGTTCTGACCATGCTCCCTCCCAGCTTCTGGTTTGTGCACCTGCTTGCTGGCAGACCATGGGAAACTGAAGAATCCTTAACTTAGGATAAGTGCCACTTAGCAGCAACTGAAACATCAGTGTGTTATCAACATTATTCTCATACTAAATCCAAACCACACTGTACCAGCTACTAGGAAGAAAACTAACTCTATCCTAGCTGAAACTAGGACACTCTGGGATGCATTTTGGCTTGTCAGTAAGCATTACAGTAGAACCAGTCTGCTTTTGCCCCCAGTTGTGAACAGCACTGCACAGCTTGTGACAGGTGATATTCTTGCAGATCATTTGGTATACTCTGAGAAACTGTTAAAATGCAATTCAAAAGACACTAGCAAAGCAAGAGGCAGAGAATAATTTTTTAGAGATTATTTTAATGAAACTATGTAGTATTTTTACTCATCATTGTGTTGTGGGATGATTATTAGGGCAATAGGGTGGAATTCAGCAAAGATGTGTCAAGGGGAAGGGGCCAGACTATCCCATTTCTGTCTGAAAAAACATCAGCACAACTGACATTTCTTGGGATTTAGTCACAGAGCAAAAAACTCTGACAAGAGAACAGCTGATATCCTTTAGCAAATTAAAATACAGCTACAAGCAGAAGTTTTATACCTTGGGAAACTCCAGCAAAAGTGCTTTTCCAGTAGAGATGATCACGGCTACAGCCCAGCCCATAGGTCTGCCTGAAAGCAGGCAGGCAGGCAGAGAGGCCTGGACCTTGGTGCCCTCAGACCTGCGTTACAGGCAGGACTCAGCTGTGCAGCCATTCAGGCTTTTTCCCTTAGTATAGGGCAGTTTGAAGACTTTGCTTTGTTTTCATCCTCTCAGAAATTTCTGGCTCAACTCAGTAACCTTTCCTGGGGCTCTGGACCAAAGCTCCCTGTTAGAAAAGTTAGCCCCACAACACTAACATCCCTTCAACTTTCTCTTTTTGCCAAAAGAAACAGCTTAATGAGAGATGTTACAGGACACCAACTACGGCACACTCCCAGAAGGACAGTTGAAAGGAGCAAGGACTCGGTGCTGGCTAGTGGAGCCTGACGTGGCAAAAACCGTCTCATTAGCCAGGCGGAACTGAAGAGAGCAGTCCTGGAGCCCTGCTCACCCGCAAACCTGCCGACAGTGAAAGACTCGCTAGGTCCGGAGCGCCCAGGCCGCGCTGAGCGTTGCACCGTCCGGACGGTACAGCCTCCTGCGCTTGGCAGGGCAGGAGCAGCCGGAACAGGCTGACCGACCCCTGCCCGCCGCTTGCCCGGAGCCGGCTGCTGCTCCCGCAGAGCCCACACGTTTGGGCTCTGGCCAGGTGTAGTCCCGTGGCATCCTCCTCTGCTCGGTGGCTGAGGGGCCCCAGCAGACCCCTCTCTGCACTGAGTGGCTGCAGGCAGGCTCAGCATTTCCTCGGGTGTTGGGGACATGCTGAGAGAGGCACATCGCAGTGCCACCAGCACCTGCTGCTGCGGGAGAACCTGCGGTCGTATCACCGCATGTCAGGGCATTGGCCCCCCTGTGCTCAAACCAGCTCTGGCTGCTGTAATTTCACTGCAGAAAGTGGTGGTGGTGGTCACTGGTTTCTGGCAATGCTGAATTAAACCTTAGCAGCTCTTTTCTTGTATCATCTTCTTCCCACCCAGCTAACAGTTGATTTGCTGTAGCTTCCCCCGTGTTTCTGTATTTTGCATATCTTGCTCTTCTACTTACATTTTTCAGTGGATCCAATGAAAAACACTTTAGAATAGTCAACTGGGAATACTTACTGGGCTGGCTTTGGAAGCAGAGCTTGCTCTGCAGGTATCACTAGACCTCACCAACCAGAAACTCTGCAAACATATTAGCTTCCTCTACCAGGGAAGGTTCTTCCACAGATGTCGAAGTAGCCTAAACAGCAACTAATCTGAAAGCTGAAATCGAAGAATATTTATGGTATGGGAGGTACAAAGCTCCACAGAGATCCCAGACAAGCCTGGATTTATTTTTAGTGCTAAGAGCTATTTGGGCTTCGGGTTGTTTTTTACCAACTTGCAATTCTGAATTTTTTGATTAGTGCTTGAAGCCATATTACTTTGTTTGCAATGTTAATGCCTACAGGAACAATGACTGTGCTTTGGAAAACTCATGTTTATAGAGCTTTTAAAATATACAGTCTGCCTCAGAGAAAATTAAAGTGTCGCTCCATTCCTTATCCAGGAATTGCCAAAAATGTAACAGAACATATTTCAGTAGAAGGCGTAGCAGAAGAAGCAAATATTACTAATTTCATAGCCAAATATTATGATTTTTTCTTCTCAGGTACCCATGAATTTTCCAGACAGATGTGTGCACCAGGCTTCCCCATGACACTATCAGTTTGAATGACTCATTTATGACTGTTTTAAAAATAATTTTCCATCTATACTCCTTGTAGATGGGTAGCGAAGGTGGCTGTGGAAATTACACAGGCAGAACACTACTTATGTGGGAAGAGAAAATATTTTGGATTGGTATCTTGATGAAAAGGACTGGAAACACAGGCTGAAACCGTTAAGCAATGTGTTTTGGTACAACACGTACAAAGAATGCAGAGGTGGCTGAGACATGGAGGCAGTGACTACCTGCCACTCATGCAAGTGGAGGTACTGAGCTGCCCAGGTCCTGAGGTGGAAGACTTGCTGGTTAGGGCTCACCCTCACAGCTTTGGCCAGTAAGGAGGAAGCTATACATCTGGGTTGCTACATGCACTGAGAGGAAACTTATTTTCCTTCCACAAAAAAAACATTATAAAAGCAAAGACTCACCTCTGGTACGAATAGATGCATGCTGATTTGTGGCAGCAAAGGACCTTCCTGCTATGGTTATGCAATCCATCTGATTTTGTAAATCCTTGATATTAACACTATGACAAAAATATGGACCAAGAGGGTGCTTTCAGATATGGTAGGCATTACTAAAACATAGCTAGCAATTTCGTGTTCCAGATGGTCAGATGTGCATTTTAGTATTCATTTATCAAGGGCTAGCCAGAGAATATCTGTCTCTACTTATTATCTGACCAGCCCAGGTTCTGAAAAAGTTGTTTTCTATGAATTCCTAATTCGATCTGAATGGAAGTATTTCATTTAGCTAAACAAAGATACTTACATGAAGAATGATATCGAGGGAATACAGGGGCACACATTACAACTGGCCAAAGCAAAGCAATATCCATGCTTGATTTATAGCAACATTTGTCCTAAACAGGCCTTTGAGGTAATACATGACATATATAATTCTGCTTTAAGAGATCCCTGCGAGTTTTGAGAGGTGGAAATACCGTGCAAATAACATCTGCCAGCTTTTTTATTCATCGATCTGAAAAGAACAATGTCTCATATGTGCATCAGTTTCACATTTAAAGAAAGTTAAGGTCGATAATTGCTTTCCTTTTCCTCCTACTTATGTATAGCTGTTAGGTAAGAGAGAGAGAGACTACACTTTTAATAAACAGGCGATATTTTGAAATTGGCAGTTTTATGGTACCTGGGTGCCTGGCATTTATTTTCTGTGTACCAGGCCTGTGGAGGGCACAGTTGGCTCCGTCGTCCGTTCCGAACCATGCCTGACTGAGAGTTTTCATCAGTGAGAGGCAACATCGTCTGTGCGAAGCAGGCTGGGGGAGGATGTCCCAGGGGAAACGAGAAGTACTTACTGAATCAGGGCAAGTCAGCCCCTTTGCTACACAGGTTAGGACTTAACGCTGCTAATATTATGGATAACGCTAGGAAAAGAAGCTACAAAGCACGCTTGGCCAAATGTCTTGACTTTCAGTTGCAAAATGCTAATAGGGTGCACTGGGCTTTTCTTCAATCACAGGCGTATTCAAGTGAGACCTTAAATTATAATTAAATGTAGGATGCACTTGTCCTGTGTAAATATGATAATTGGTTCATAAATGTATAATGCTGTTAATTAGCATGTGATCTCTTGTAACATAGGAATGTGTGTTGCTGTCTCCTGAGACCCTGAAGACAGCATAATGAATCACAATTCAGTGCTCTTGTAGTACTTGGAAAGGAAAGAGCATCATTCACTCAGATCAGGCTGTTTAGAAACTTTGAAGCAAAGTAAGGAAGAAAAGAAGAGTCTTTGCATGACCACATCTGTCTTGCTGAAAAGCTAATAATCATCTAGTAATAAGACAGAAATATTTTTTTGTTCAAAAGAGGGAAAAAAAATCTTTTTACTTTTTGCATTACTCTCTGTCACATCCAGTGCCTCATGGTCACATGAATATGACCAAGGAACATTCCTATTTTGTATCCTAGCATGAAAGCTGCGATAGAAACACAGTAATTAAAAGAAGCTGGGAGGAAAATGTACTAACACATGCACACATGCATGAACACATTTAATATCAGCTCTAGCTGCAGGAATATAGAGTAAGTCACACTGGAAGCATAAATTCATGGGCTCCAAGAACAAACGACTCCATCCAGAAGACCTGTAACACTCAGTGTGGTTTCATTAATTATTGATTCAGCTGTTCACTGTGTTTCTCCTCAAGGTTTGTTTGAACAGTTGTTTTCACTTGAAAGATATGCTCAGAAGCAACTATAAACAATTGGAGACTATTAGCATTTAGTTCTGAATCAACATCGTGCTGGAGATACAAGGGCTTTCACTCTGCTTGGCTTTAAGACATCAGTTTAAGGTGGATTTCATCCACTGTTCCCTGGTCTGAACAGATCTAAAAAAAGGTGGCTTTTCTCTTTCTCAGCCAGTCAAATTCTGCTTTCCTTTTAACAATTTTTGATACAACCAAATATATTGAAGGAAAAAATAGAGAACACAACTTGATTTCAAAAAGAAATACAGTTTTACACAAACCCAGGGCACATCCTTCTCTGTCTGCCTTGCATTACAGCAAAATATCTTTGGTTTAGAAATGTGTTTGCATTGCAGAGCTGCTGTCAACCCTCTCTCCCACCAAATCCTCGCCAACCCTGTAGACTTATTGCAGGGGAAAAAAAGTGTTGAGCTGGCTATCCAAAACTCAAGGAGACTGAAGGTACTAGTGATAATTTCCAGAGAGTGCCCCACCTTGAGGTCTTCATGGCACAGCAAGGACAACAGTTAGGGGGACACGTGGAGTGGTAGTAACTGGAGGTTACGTGGCAGTGGTTGGCATCTGAGCAGGGACCTTTGTGTTTGAATCCCCCACAGGCTGCGGCTGTGGTCAGAGCACTTACTGCAGAAAAACACTTGAGGTTTTTCTTTAGTGAAAGAGGATGGGCATGGCCTCTTGTTGTTTCTCTGACAATGGGTTAAGGTCAGAAAAGAGAAGATACAGAGCACTTTTCCCACTAGTTGGTTTAAATTTACTCTTTATTGCCTCAGCATTCATTGTAAAAAATAAGCTGTTGTGATGCTCTTAATCTGCACTGTGATAGCTGGTATTTGTCAGCTTTACAGTTTTCATTTCATTTGTTGCTTCCATTTGTATAAAGAGAACAAATGGATGAGAATGGATAATAAAACAGCTGGCTGAAACAAATAGTTGGTTTAGTGAAAGATTTTCTATTGTAGGAGAACTAGGTTTCTGAGAAGACATAAAAATATGACTTCTGGAAAGCATCATATAAAATGAAAGTAAAAGCAAGAGAAGTTGCTGAAACAATTCCAGACAGACAATGGCTGAATGTCTCCTCCAGAAAGTTACTGTGTCAAGGACATAACAGACTATATTTCTGTGAGTCCAAGGACATGGGAAGAAACCAGATAAAAATAGATTGGTGGGTTTGGTCTGTTTTCTTGATTACAATGCATGTATGCACCCCCAACCAATCTGCCACATACAATGTCCCTGACATTTTATTGCCTCCTAAGTAAAACACCACTCATTTTCAAGAGAAAATTTCAGGAAAAATTTGCAAAGTTCTGTCTTTGTCTCTGTTGGCAGGGAAATCAGCAACAGCGGATAAAAAATAGAAAACAGAGCAGAAGCCTGCTTTTTCCCATGCATTTCCCAAGTATTAATTTAATAACATCCTTTCGGTGTTATTGATGGCCTGACTAGGTTCATTTAGCTCACTGACCAGTGTGCTCAGCATCCCTACTCACAACAATTTTTAGTGCCCTCAGGATTTTCAGATAAATCCTTTTTAGAGGGATACAGGTCAAAATGATTATACATAAAAGTGTGTAGTTTTAAGGTAGACTCAGACTTGTTTTTCTTAAGACAATGAGGCTGCTTTATTGCTCTGGAAATCACTGCCCTGAAAAAATCCTGAACTCAAAGCTGAGACCTGGTGGCAAAATCAGGCTTTTGCCACTTGGACACATCCAGATAGGATGGAGGGTTTCTAAAGGGGAAGAAACACACTATTTATTTCTGTCTTGTTTTCCACACTGGTTATAACTCATCTGCTTGGTGTGGTCCAGCCAGCATGCAGCCAAAATGGCAGGAGGGGGGCATGAGGCCCCGCGCCACCCTGGGGATGATGAGCCACAGCGTGGGTCCATCGCTTCTGCCAGCGCCTGTCCCTGTGGCCAGGAGCAGGGGCTAAAGCTGCCCCACAGCAGCGGGAGGAGGCATTTCGGGAGCTGTGTGAGGGCGACGGCGTGCCCAGGGCTGCGGTTGCTGTGGGGTGCCATGGACACCTCCCCGTGGGGTCCGGGCGCTGGGTGAATGAGGCCAGCTGGGGCCAGCCCTGCTGGCTGGTGGGAGCTGGTGCTTGCGTCTCAAACTCTTTAGCCCATGAAGAAGTAATGGTGTCCCAGCAAGCATGCCTGGGCAGGAGGTGCAGGCTGCAGGGGTCCGAGGAGGGAGCTGGCAGGGAAGCTCAGCAGGGAGGCAACAGTGCTGCCACCAGGCCATGGGTGCTCAGGAGAGCCATGATCTGCCGGCCGCTGTGTGGGCTCCTGGACAGAAAAGGGCCAGAGCACCCAGGCAGTGCTGCCGGCTGCCATGCAGGTCTGCGCCAGGAGAGGCTGGGGCAGCCGCCAAGGGAGCAGGGCTTTCTGCCTCTCCTAAGGAAGACAGCTATTTGGCTTACTCCTCAGACAAGATGCCCAGCAAAACTGGAGTTCAGTCATGAATTCTGTGTTCCCTAGACCTACCTCTTCATGCATACAGCCCAGGTGAAATGGAGTTTTTTACTTGTTCAGTGAAGTGCAGGCATTTCTGGAAGGTCACTGAAAACACATTGCATGGAAAGCTGCTCAGGCATGCGGACAAGTGTAGATCTGGGTCTTCTTGTCATAGAGAAGTTCAAGATGAAAGTTTATTAGATCTCAAACCCTATCAACACTGCACAAGAAACCAGATTAAGAAGAATGAGATTGTCCAAAAGCAAATGAGAGTACCCATTCAAAGAAAATCCCCGTCTGCAGATGAGTAGGAGATCCACAAGCCCAGTGTGATTCCTCTGGTGGCTCTGGGATATCCATCTTGAGCTGGGAGATGTTTTGAAGTGTCTTGTCTTCTTTTTGTTCCAGAGGAGGCTCTGCTATTAGGCCATAACAAAGACAAGTTTATTAAACTGTTTTGTAATTGTTTTATTAAAGCAATTTTGTCATAAAGCAGAATTTCCTTCTTGGAAAGTGTACTGGTTTGGCTGAGATAGAGTTGATTTTCTTCACAGTACCTTGCAAGGTGCTATGTTTGGGATCTGTGCTGAAAATAGTGTTGATCACACAGGGATGTTTTAGTTACTGCTGAGCGGTGCTTGCACAGTGTCAAGGGCTTTTCTGCTCCTCACCCTGCCCTATCAGCGAGCAGGCTGGGAGTGCAAAGGGAGCTTGGAAGGGGCACAGCCAGGATAGCTGACCCCAGGTGAACCAAGGGATGTCCCAGACCACAGGAAGCTTTGCTCAGCCATAAAAGCTGGGGAAGGAGGAGTAACAGGGGACATTCAGAGTGATGGCGTTTGTCTTCCCAAGTCGCTGTCACATGTGATGGAGCCCTGATGTCCCGGGGATGGCTGAAATACCTGCCTGCCCTCGGAAAGCAGTGGATGAATTCCTGATTTTGCTTTGTTTGTGCAGGTGGCTTTTGCTTTACCTGTTAAACTGTCTTTATTTCAATGCACTAGTTTTGCAATTTTACCCTCCTGATTCTCTCCCCCACCCCACTGTGGGGGAGTGAGTGAGTGGCTGGGTGAGCTGAGCTACCCACTGGGGTGAAACCAGAAGAGCAAGCCAGCCTTTGGTGCTAACTGAGAGCAAGCTCTGTCTGATGTGGGAGCCCTGCCCTTGCTGGCACAATCTGCCTGTGGCCAGAGAGCCGCAAAGGACTTGGTGAGCGGCCGCGACTCCCCTGATGCCCCACACTGCACGCCTTTGTCTCAGTCACACCCAGCAATTTTTCCAGGCAGGTTTAGTCGCTTCTTTCAGTGTTTGCAGAAATGTCAGGGATGAAGGGAAGCCTCTATTCTCTGATGCATTAATGCAGGGGACCTTTTTATTAATGAATAAGACAAGGTCTAGCCTTTATGACTCTAGTCAAATAGTGCTCCAGAAAAATTTTTGGTAGGATTTGAGTTGTCAGCATGGCTGTCTTCTGGAAAGATTTATCTATGAATCTGCAGGACTGAAAGAGAGGAATTCTCCATGGCTTTAATTCACTCCCTTATGATTCCTTGTATGTGTACACACAAACACACAGTCACACATGCAGTGACCAAGTTTTTTAGACCAGCAGTCATAGAATAAAAAATATCCAGTGAAAATTTTAACAAAAACATAAAAGCTATTTCAACACCTATACATTCCCAGTATGTTCCTTATTATGAGTTTTTTATGGTTGTCTGGTTAGAATTGGGAAGCTTATTTTCCTTTAGTAACCTACATAGCTGGCAGCAGTGGAAGTAAGTGGTGGTGTTACAAAATCTTTGAAATATATACATTCTTACCAAATTTGAAGGTAAAAAAAGGGCTTTTCTTACTGAAAAGAAGGTAAAAAAAAAATTAAAAATATTAAGCAGAAACTGTCAACTTTTTTTTCTCTTTTTAGTGTCAGTCTTGTGCTCAGCAGCAGTTCTTATCTCAGAAAGCCACAAGAACCCTGAATATCAGCTCTGTCTTTAACCAGTTATTAACAGTTCATATAACTATAACCTTTCTGCAAATCCATGTAGGTGTCTCTTTGTTTATTCATTTGCCCTAAAGCCAGTTTCTGCCATGTCTTCATCTAGATACACTCTGTTTCTTTTCTCATTTTACAACAATGTCTTTATTGCTGCCTTTCTATATAGCTCCATGCAGTATTCCAATAACCACTTAAACTATGCAATTTTATTCTGTGTGTATTCCTCTATCTTAACTTCACCAAGTAAGTTCTCACCTCCTTATCGATGCTATCGAACTCAAACTTAGCTGCTACTCGGTATGTCAGTCTCCAATTAAGTAATTTGCTTTCAGCAGCTTTTCAATGTAAAGAATCCTTCTTCTATTAAAGGTGAAGGGTTGAGGGAAATCTTGGTGCAGAGAAATAAAATAGAGACAAGACAACTCTGTGGGAGATTCAGTGAGTTCTGAGCCTCTGAAACATGCTTCTGAGCAACCTTTATTATATAGTTGATATTTTGCTCTTCTAGTCGAGACATTTATTTATAAAGAGGGAAAATATCATGACAGGTCAGAAGTGCAGAGACTTAGTTTTAAAATGTGTTAGGAGGTCTGATTTAGTGATCAGTGTTCTGAAAAGTGTGGTGTATACATTATTTAGTGCAACACAGGTTAAGATCTCTGCAGGCATGCATGTCCACATGCAGACACGTAGTCTTGAGTTGATGAGCAGTTATGGATGCTCATCGGCCCTCTCAGTCTGGAGCTTCGTCTTCCCTGTAGTGGTCAAAATGTTACTGCATAAATGTATTTCAGGTTGAATTAGACCCTCAGCTGATGCAAAAGTGTGAAAGGGCAATATCCAAGTCACCAAACGTACGCTGATTTACACTTTTCCCATATAACTGTATGACAGCACCTTCTTGCCATCACTGAGCAGTGGTTAGTCCTACTACAGATGGGTTAGGGGGATGGATCTGTATTTGGTCCCTGGAAAAGCACTGAGTTCAGCATCTCACACCCGCTGGCTGTACGGTAACTGGCAGCCTGGCTGCAGGCATGGAGCAGAGAAATGCACTCTTCCCTTGCAGCCAGGCGTGGGTGAAGTCTGGGAGAGGTGCTGGTCATAAACTTTTTGGTCTGTGCCAGGCTAGCATAGCTTGCCGAGCTGCAAGTGAGCTGATGTGCTGGAGCTGCCATAGGAGGATCTTTTCTGCTCAACCTAGCAGTTGTGCTGTGCAGTGTTTTTATCTGTTTGCAATTTTGTTTTGTTTATATAAATCTATGCTTTTGAATATTATTTCATTTTTAACTGTCTGACAGCTCCCTGGAGTATGATAAATGCTTGGTTCAAGAACAGACCAGCAGTCAGTGAAGACGTCTACCACCCAGAGAACTGAGGGCTTCCTAGGGGTATGCAGCAAGCCATCTCTTAGCTGCAAGAGACAGCAGAATGTGCCAGACTGTGCAATGTCTTTCTCTTGCTAAATCGCATTAGGGAATTCTTATGGTACCCCTCAAGGTGAATTAAATGCACATTTGTGCTTAAATATAAAAGAAAAAATTAATGAACAGCGCGTTGAGCAGAGCCATACTGCAATGAACAGTTCTACATGAAGTCTGCAAAGATGTGTCACAAACAGATGCCTTATTTCCACCAGCACCAATCCTGAGAGCAGTTTCATGGGGCACCTCAGCCCAGCCCAGCTCTGCTGTTAGTGTGGTCTTGTCCAAAGAGCATAAGGGCTGTGTTACACGGTGGAAGCCAAAGCCTTTCATACCATCAGCGTGAATGACAACTGCACTGGCCCTGGGAAATCCATATGTAGAACATGCACAAACTAGAAGGGTTTGTTTTTTAAATGATTAACATAATGTTGTGAATACTGTCTTGCATGTGGAATGTCTGTGTCTGTAGAAGTTTTCTCAGTAAACAGCTGTGTTATGATGATGTGCAATGACTGCAATCTGACATTGGGTTTTTAATCCAATAGTCCTGGAGTGTTGTTTTTTTTTAATGGCTTTTCACAAATTCCTAAAATGTCTTTTTCAAAATTCTGTCAAACTGAAGGAACAGTAAAGGCAAATGTGGAGGTATTGGCAAAGAACCATGCACTTGTTTAAAGGGCAATGAGGCCAGTGACCTAGATTTGGCTGGCTGCACTGCTGTTTAAATGAGACGAATGGGTGAAAACCACTTTCATTAAATAGCAGTCAGTTGTTAAAAGGCTTTAAATTATCACCTCCATTTGTATTTTTTTAGTCTGGCTTCAGCTTACTTCATGTGTGAGATGCTTTTGACTTGTCACGTTCTGGGCAAGCAGAACTAACTCCTGAATCTTGACAGCCCCCAAGTACTCTCCTCCTTGCCCACATACTTGGAGCACAATTAACAGACTTCAGGATGGAGAGGTGAACAAATAGTGCTGGTCAGCAAAAAAACTTTCACTGCATTATTCATGTCTTAACTGGGGATAAATGGCCATATGGGACACAAGCAGTGATACATCATCTTCTGAATTCTTGCTTTTTTCTCCAGAGGCTCAGCCATTCTGCACCACCAAGGTCTCCACTGTGCAGTCAGTAATTGTCTGCATCCTAATTTAGATCCTGAATAATTCTAGAGACACACCACTGTGGCCTTCCAGACAGCTTCACTTAAACGTAGTCCTCTCCTGATGCTGAAATTACTCCCTTACCTGCCTCATGCACAAGGTTATAAGAATTCCTGCCTGCCAAAGCCGACTGGAGAGCAGGGTATGCTGTTGCAGTGTTTGGCCATTATGGCACACCTAACCCATGTCTGAGCTTGGAGGGCTCAGGGGGTGATGGGGGCTCAGAGACCCCTCTCGCCCTCTTTGTTATTGTCCAGTCCATCCCAGCTCAGGGGCTGGGGCTGTGGTGGGGAGGAAGTGGGTGCTCTGGCACGGTGGCTCCATGGGAGCCCCGGTGTTGCAGTGCCTGACCTCAGCGATCATGGGGCTGACAAGGAATGAGGCCTTTGTGGGAGCGTGTCCAGCTCTACCCCCCACACTCCCTGCCCACTTCGCCTCCCCAGCTCTCCCTTCCCGCTCTGCTTGGCAGCTCCTGTTTTCCCATCGCTGTTCCTGCAGCCCCCCAGGGATCCACAGTGATGAAGGATGAGGACGTTCGTTTTTAACTACCTTGTACTGTTGACAGTGTAGCTAAGACTACTTTCCCTATCATACAGAGTTTCCACATGGCTGGAACTGGAAAGCAATGCAAGTATCTCTCCACTTCTTTCTCCATTTATTTTCCTAACAGTTGCAGAATTCAAATCCAATTTCTGAGGCTGTCTGCAAGTGCAAATACCCTCCAGGAGAATGCCCCTGCCAGGGTCAGAACAGGCAAACTATTCACGCCATGATCTTGTGGCTTGAAACCTTACAGCAGCTACAATCACTGTGTATGCCAGACTGTTTCAGGCATTGTGTTACTTCCAGTTTAAGTCTTTCAACTTTGAGAGTAATTTCTGAATACTAAATGTAACAATGCTGCTACATAAGCTTTGCAAAAGGGCTTGAGGAACATGTCAATGAGGTGAACACTGGAACAGAGCTTCTGCCATCTTAATTCCCTAGCCAATGCATGCAAATAATTCCTGCACA
Organism: Haliaeetus leucocephalus; assembly: GCF_000737465.1. NCBI lineage: Eukaryota > Metazoa > Chordata > Aves > Accipitriformes > Accipitridae > Haliaeetus > Haliaeetus leucocephalus. Next base: position 182,342 of record NW_010973114.1, read on the forward strand.
CAGCACCTACAGTAAACAGTGTATCTCTGCACATAAGAATTCACTCCAGTCCACCAAAGCAAAATTGAAAAGTAGACAAAGTATTTCTAATCAACCTTTTATTCTATTACTAAGTATATGCACACCATTTTACGGTGTTTCCTACCCCCTAGAGATCTTTCCCATGTTTTATGAGTAATTTCTGGCATATCATTGGGCGAACTTAGATCCACATTGCACAGAGCACTGCACCACTTATGTCCAGAGAATTCATCCTCCAAACACACAGGGTTGAAGGGAATGAGAGAACAGAGAGTCTTTCATCTTTTATAGACAAGGAATCTGTGCATGGGCTGGATTTCCTCACTTCCAACTAGCCCCTTAATCAACAGAGTAGATTTCCTTCAATCAATGGCCACTGTAAGATGGCCTGTGATTCTCACAGACCACAGAAACACACAGTGACTCAGAAACAAAGTAAAATGAAACTGGTTGCATAAATGGCTGCTGATCTCTTCTCCCTGGGATCCAGGGACAGGACACATGGGAATGGTTCAAAGCTGCATCAGGGGAGATTCAGGCTTGTCCTTAGGAAGCATTTCCTTACCAAGAGAGTGGTCAAACACTGGAACAGGCTTCCTAGAGAGGTGTTTGATGCCCCAAGCCCGTCGATGTTGAAGAGGCATTTGGACAATGCCCTTAATAATATGCTTTAACTTTTGGTCAACCCTGAAGTGGTCAGGAAGTTGGACTAGATGATTGTTGTAGGTCCCTTCCAACTGAACTATTCTATTCTATTCTATTCAGTCATGACAGCCTGCTTCTGCCACTTCCAAGGTAGGACAGCAGCACTGCTAGTTAGTGCTGGTGTTCCCAGCTTGGTGCTGTCCCAGGGGGCGGTGATGCTGCCTTCTCTCCCCGGGGGCTGGAGGGATGGGCTCCTTGCCAGCCCCACCACACTGCCACATATGGGAATCATGCTGCCCTTTCAGGCCTTTCTGATGTCTTCTGCTGACCATGAAGAATTGGTAGTGAGCAGTCTGCCATGACCACTAATATTGCTGCACTTGTGCCCTGTAGAGTCCCCTCACGTGCATCCCCTCAGCTTACACTTACTACAGCCCGTGCTCTGTGAGGAGGAGCTTTGCCTGACCTGTGCTTGCACAGTGCCCAGAACGACACTGTACTGCTTCATGGCAAAGGCTCTTTGCCCTATGTCAATGCAAATAATAAGATTTCCACTGGGTTATTTTGGTTTTGCCACAGGAGCAGTTTAGAGCCATGCATATTCCTAAATGTTGTGCAAAGTGATTTTTACCAGTTTACAGCTTCTCAAAATTTTTGGCTTCAGAGGAGTGCATTAGATTATAGTATGTACATCTGCAATGCGCATACTGTTTAGGAAAAAGTCTTAAATACACATAGCAATCTGAATACGCATGCATGTAGGCAGATAATGTTGAGAGAACAGACTTATTCGAAGTGAAACAAGGCAAGTAGGGACTCTATACTCATCTGTCTACAGGTTAATCATGTTCATGGAAATGCAAGCTCCTTGGTGGTGCATTTCTCTCCATTAAAGTAACTCAGAAGTGAGTAATCTGTCCTATCCCAGGATGACTGAGTTTCACCCTATTGTTTCTGTTTCCATCCCCCAAAGGACTGGAAGTAAAGGGTGAACTACAGCTGAGGCTGCTGATCCTCACTTCTGTCAGGACTGGAAAACACAAGAGCAGTGGGAAGGGGTTGGAAACAGTTTTACCTGGGTTCATGTCATAGTTTTCAAGGGAAGTGGCCATAAGCAAGTAAGTGTGGATCTACCCACAGAACAGCCCATATCTTCATCAACATGAAACTCGTTCTAGACACTAGCTTGGGAGCAAAAGTTTCTATTTACTTTTCTTTCACAAAAAAAAAAAAAAAAAAATATCACCTTTTTGATCCTTGCAAACATATTTAAGAGGCTATCTACTATAAGGATGAGGGAAATAATAAATGATAGCTCAGTCTTGATTAATGTAGGCTTTTAAATGTTCTTTGGAAACTGAGTCACAATTTATATTAAAGTCTATAAATTGCCTTACAACTTTCAATATAAAATACTTTTAAAAATATCAGTAGTGTTAATGTTTTTTCATTGTTACTGATGCTTTATAACCATTTAAAAGAGATTTTGCTGACGAGCTTACAGATGTCTTTAATATATATCACGTAGTGAACATTTTATTATCATTTATTGAACATCCTTCTGTCACTTGCCAGTCCTCCATCAACCACTCCAAGTAGAACTTTAACATGAAGGATGAGATATATAAAGCTTTGTCGTGGTTTAACCCCAGCCAGCAACTAAGCACCACGCAGCCGCTCACTCACTCCCCCCCCATCCAGTGGGATGGGGGAGAAAATCAGGAAAAGAAGTAAAACTCCTGGGTTGAGATAAGAACGATTTAATAGAACAGAAAAGAAGAAACTAATAATGATAATGATAACACTAATAAAATGACAACAGTAGTAATAAAAGGATTGGCATGTACAAATGATGCGCAGGGCAATTGCTCACCACCCGCCGACCGACACCCAGCCAGTCCCCGAGCGGCGATTCCCCACCCCCACTTCCCAGTTCCTATACTGGATGGGACGTCCCATGGTATGGAGTACACTGTTGGCCAGTTTGGGTCAGGTGCCCTGGCTTGGCATGAGAAGCTGAAAAATCCTTGACTCTAGTCTAAACACTACTGAGCAACAACTGAAAACATCAGTGTTATCAACATTCTTCACATACTGAACTCAAAACACAGCACTGTACCAGCTACTAGGAAGACAGTTAACTACATCCCAGCTGAAACCAGGACAAGCTTTTAAAAGCTGCTTGAATATGCTTGTGATCTGTCTGCTCATCTCAGTTCCAGTGAACAGCTGGGAACCGCAGGTGAGTCACATGAGCCAGAAGAGACAGAGGAGTCTGACACAGTACCGTCTCACTACCGACGAGGTAGGTGTTTGGATAGTTGTCTATCAAAGCAACTGATGGGGACATCCTTCTTCTTTAGAGTCTTCTGAGTGTGAAATAACATCCGAAATATGATGTGCGAAATCCTAGCTAATTAAGTTAATGACAGTTTTGTTGTCAATTCCACCAGTGCTTAAACAGGTGTTCAGAAACATCAGTCCCAAGTAACACACAAATAGTGGCAATCATCAAGTTTAGGCTGATATGAAGAACATTTCTGATCTTTAGAGTTGCAAAGGGCGTTTCTCTTTCAATTAGTACCTCATTAAGAACCTCAAGGTGCTCAAAGAGGAATATGATAGCAATAAACAAGCAAACACAAGAAAGTGAAGCTCTCTCCTGGGATATCCCCTCTTCTGCTGTGGCCAGTAAATTCCTGCTACAAAACCAGAACATATATATGCTATCTCAGCAAGACACTCAACAACGTATCCGTTGTGTTAAGTCTGGGAGAAAAGGACTAGTTCAAAATTCAGAACTTGCCCATGAGCATGGATTGTAGGCATTTGCTGACAGTCCTGGAGTGAGATCCAGAGGTCAATTTTGTGGAGGAGTCTCAAAGGAAATACCCAAGCGTAATGAAGCTAACAGCAGGAGCCGAAAGGAGTCCAAGCTGAGCCCAGCAAACACACTTTTTCCATTGACAGCCTGGGCCTCAAGGCAGGCAGAGCCATCAGAAAAGTCATCCAGCTCTTGGCAAACCTGCTTGTCCATAGGCAGAGTAACAGTGGCCTGCTGTTCCTCCCAAGTTTTCCATTTCTTGCCTTGCCTCTCAAAAATTGTCTTTGTGTGGAGAAAAATGGATCATCTCGGTCGTGATGTGCCACAAATCACTGAGCTTGTTGTGCAGGGTAGTGGGGTTAGGGAGCCTGAGCAGGAAGGCAAAAGCAAAGCTCCTCCTTGGAGGAACTGAGCCCTGGAGTTAGAGCTGCATCTGGTCATCCCACATCTTGTGACAGTTCAGCATTAAATCCTGAAATGCCGCTGATAACACTGCCTTACTGTGTAATTGCTCCCTGATGCCACTGAAGTGATTTTGGTTTCCATTTTTGAGTATGTGTCTAATACATGGGACACTGAAGCAAGATGCTCTAAGGTAAGATATTAGGGATAATATTGAAAGAAGAAACCCACCATTTATCTCCATAACTTCCCTGCATGCCTAAACACCAAAAGCATTTTGAGTTGTGATTCACACATCTGCTAAACAGTGAAAGTAACTGGGCTTCATGCACTTTCTGCTTGGCAGTAACAGATAGGAGTGCATTTTGAGTATTCACTTCTGATATTTATATATAAACAAGACCAAAGGATCCCATCTACAGATTTATTTAGGGGTTTTTAAAACATTTTACTTAGAAATGTTCATGTTTTGAAAGGTGAAAGGGACTGATATGTGAATTATTTATACGGGAAGGAGACGTTGAACTCGGCGGAAGCCCCTGAGGGATGCCTGAAACTCTTGGAGAGTTAGCTGGCTTGGGCCATCAGGAAGGCAGCTGTTTTGTGCAGGGATCAGATACACTTGTGGCAATCACCTGTAATGTATTTCTTCTTGCATGCATGCCTGTACCCTGTCCCTGTGTGTCGCTGTGGTGTGGAGCAGGGCTTGCTGATGAGACAGTGATGTCCAGTTTCTGTCCCCAGCCGTTCCACACTGGCTTGCAGCAGGTGATCCCTACAATGTGTGATGCTCTTCCTTCTCAGAGGTAAAGCTCTCATTGCCTTTAAGACGCATGTCTGACGGCAGTCACAGTGCAGGAGAACAGTTCTGGTTTCATGTGATGCTCTTGGACTTGGTGGCCTGTGGCATGTGCCCTGCCATGCTGCCAGAGCCCAGGACGGAAGGTCTGGCCAAGGGTGGCAGGAGCTGAGCTCTGCTACCCCTCTGCTCCGGGCACAGGCGGGAGAGCACGACCCAGCGCACGTTTGAGCACGCACCCACCTGCCCTGGCATGGACGGTTGCTGCACGCCTGTCGGTGTGACATGGCTGCTGCGCGTGTCCATCCCTGCGCCTGGCTCTGTCCCCCTGGGCAGGTGCCATGCTCAGCTGGCCACCAGCTCCTGCTCCCTCTGTGCTTTTATCCATCCCTCTCCCCAAATACTCCACTGCTCCTTGCCTGGTGGGATGCTGGCTGTGGCTGTGGCCCTGTGGTAAACTGGAACATGCTTCAGCCTGTGTAAAGCCCCATAAGCCTGAGCCAGACCCACCCATCAGCAACGACACAGACTGTTTGCAGTGTGCTGGCTGTGGTAATTAATCTCCTGCAAAGTAATTGCTCTGTGCATGGACGGTGAGAGCAGCCTGGCTGCCTGGGGCCACGGCAGATGTGCCCACACGTCAGCTCTGTGCCAGGGCTGCACTGCAGGGCCAGGGGCTTCGCAGGTGAGCCTGTGTGTGCAGGAGGCTGGTGTTGAGGCAAGACCCCCCCATGAGTCCCCACCATACCAGACCCCCACTGACCCTGCCCTGGTCAGCGGGCTCTTCCAGCTACCCTCTGATTCTTCTCCAAGCTCTCCTTCATTCCTCCCTTCTCACCCAGTTTGTTCATTGCATTGTAGCTGCTGTTTAATTGCAATTCAGCGGCCTGGATAGATGCTGCTTTGAGATTGGCTCTTTCATATGCAGATGAAGAAATAAATATCCTTGGAAAGCTTGAAGTGAAGGCTTGCAAAGAAAGATATATGCAACATTATCATTAAAGTACACAGCATACTGTGATTATGGCATACAGTACATTATAAATCATTTTATTTGGATACAGCAATGAGGATTAACAGAAAACTGAGGGTTTTATTTATTGCTCAGAGTGACTAATAGAAATAAAACAATTGAATTTTAAAGTGTAAGTACTGTCTTGTTTATAAACAAAAAAGCATGTTACGTCTAGGCAGAGTAAGTGTAGTATCAATGACCATGTTTTGCATGTTTCAGTGATTTTCTCTACATGTACCATTAATCCATCTCTCCTCCAGGAATTTATTTCAGCATTCCATTTTCCTCTAAAGGCATTTGAATCAGCCTTAAAGGGAAAGGGAATAAAATAGAGCCATCCCTTCTGCTTTCTCCTCAACATGAAATTTTCTTCATCCACCAAACAGAAAAGTTAATGTTTCCAAACTCCTGAACAGAAAATATGTTACAGTTGTTTTGTAGAGATGTTTTAAATGTGTAGTCATAAATTATTTTCTGTTGAGGCTTGTATTATCTGGCTCACCGTATTAAGTTATTAGGTGTTAAAGGTAGACAGTAACTGCAATTCAGTAAGGAAAATAAAATAAACAACTAGCAGTTCCCCAGTCTGGTATCAGTGTGCTGTGGAAGAGCCATCCCATGCAACAGGAGGAAGGTGCCGCTGCCTGCATCGCCCTGCCATGCCCTGGTCACAACTGCATAGTGACACTTCAGACTTGAAATAACCAAGCATTCATGTGACCAAACCTGACTACTCATACCTGATAGAATGCAGAGCAGGTGAAGAGCTGCACCAGTATCTTCACGTGTTGAAATACCCAGATCAAGAGCTAAACAGATTATACATAAGAACAACTGCTGAGCACGACCTTACAGCCCATCACTGTTTGGTGCCTGCTGCTGGGTTCACACCAACGCTGAGCAGATTGGCTCAGTGTAGCCACACTTGCATGTGCCAACATCACTCTGCAGTTTGAAGGGGGGGTGGGGGTGGGAGTTAACTTTTCCTAAAGGAATTTAGAACTGACTGGCATTGTCAGAGGACATGTACTTGCAGGAGCTGTCATATGGGTGACTGACTTACCAAGAAGTCCAGAAACAGCACTGGGGGGGGCCAGGGAGGTGTCAGGGACCATGGGATCAGACGAAGGGAGAGGAAAGAAACCCTGAGCTGCCTGTCTGGGAAATGTGGTGAGGTCTCCCAGGGCTGGGGAGGATGGGGAAGGATGGGCACCGCTGGAGACCCTATGTTGAGCCCAAGTGCAGGCAGGGCTGCCAGGGCAAGGAGGGGCTGTGCTGTAGAGAAGGGTTGGGTTTGAGGGACAATGACACTGCTGGAAAGGGATGCATCTTCCCAGGAGCAGGCATGGTCCTCAACAACCCATTCTGGGACTATGCCTGTTCAGGGGCATACTGATGACTTTGCCTAGTAAAAAGCCAGGACATACAGCCAAGACTGGGGAGGAGGGAACTGTTATTTTGGAGGTATTGGCTGACCTTGAGAACAACAATGACAGACATTGTATACAGTGACAGAGGTTGTATACAATACAGGTTTAAAAATTGCAAGAGCATGCCTTCAGCAATGAATTGTAGGAATTTCTCCAAATAAGCTGGATCTCATTAGCTGGAGTTGGCTGAGATGTAACAGGGTGTGCTCTGATCGCGAGGGATGGTAGGTACAGTGCAGACAACGTGGCCCTAGAATGTGGAGGTTGTTCCCTGGAAAAAAAAGGGTTGTCCTGATGCACAAGTCAGTCTATAAGACTGAATAATTTTGTTCATCTATGTCCAAAAAGATTCATTTGAAAAGGAAGAGATGTCAAGGAGGATGACAAGGTGATATTGAATATGAAAAGCCACTCTTGTTGAAGGAAACTGCAGAGGTAATAAATAATGTGCTTTCTTTGGTAGCAAGCCAGAGGTCTCTCCCCAGCTGCTGCTCACTTCCTACCAACACCTCACAGCAGGCCTTGCCCTCCTTTCTCTCTTCACTCTGCTCCTTGCTTCATTGTGGCAATGCAGGCACTTGTGCAGCTGTGCTGGGAAGGGAATCAGGGAAATGGCCTAGGCTCCTAACAGGCCTGTAAAGCAACATTTTTATTAATTGGCATGGTCACAGTGAAGCTGCTTACTGCAGGGCCCACAAATACCTGTGTTGTCTTATGGGGAGAGCAGTGAGCTTCATGGCCAGCATGGGAAAGGTGTTTCAACATGGGACAAAAGCTTTTATGCTGGTTTCTGTGCAGAAAGATATGCATCATGTTGTATCACCCAAAAAGAGCCTGCCTCTAAGGAACAGACGGCTGAGTTGCCGTTTGTGAATAGTCATGGAGGTGAACATCAGGGAGGGAAAAGGACTCTCTTTCTAATAGCCAGTGTAGGATCATGAGCACATGGATGTATGGGTATAATTAGGTTGTAATTTGGATGGCTTTTAATCAGGATCATGCTAAGATTCAAAAGGGTCTTATAACAAACTATTCAGACCAAACCACACAGTCATTCTTACCTGAGAGCATGATAGAATTGCAGAGAGGGCTGTGTGGTGGGAGTGAGGGCTGGATGTGACAGGGTCAGCTGTCCCGGCTGTATCTCCTCCCAACTTCTTGTGCACCCCCAGCCTGCTCACTGGTGGGGGGAGGTGAGGAGCAGAAAAGGCCTTGACTCTCTGTAAACACTGCTCAGCAGTAACGAAAAAGTCTCTGTATTATTGACACAGTTTTCAGCACAAATCCAAAATTTAACCCCATACTAGCCACTATGAAGAATATTAACTCTATCTCAGCCAAAATCAGTGCAGCTTACTTACTCTGCTTTATTAAAAAGAGTGGTTTTATCATTGCTCATAAAAGCAACAGGGTAAGCTGCAGGATTCAAGAATTCTGACAGAAAATATTTGAGCAAAAGACAAAAGAGCAAACATACAACAGCAAATACATTCTAAATCAACGGTGCAAGAATAATATATGAGTCTGCAAGCTTTAAACACACTCAACAACTGTCTGTTCATTGGGCTGCCTCATTCAAATGTCTGGAATAACTTCAAAAGTTTACAGAATTGTGGTATTTTAAAAGCACATGGGAATTTTCCTTAAAAAAAAAAAAAAATTTGCTGTCACAAAGCTTGCTGTTTCCAGTTCCAGTTTGAAAAAGGTGCCTAACATGACTGTCAGGAAAAGAGTGCTTCCTTTGCTGTTTGACACTATGTGTCCCATGTGCCCAGCAGCTGACAATGCAGTCCTGCAGCATCATGCAAGCCCAGCACAGGGCCAAGCACTACCCCAATTGCAAAGGAGCTAGCCGCTGCTGTTGGACTCTGTGGAGGTCCTCAGCTGTGATACTGCTGTGAAGACAGGCTATTAAAGTTGCTGTCCAGCGCTGGCCTAACAAGCCATGTTAAAGTTGTACTAGTGAAGGCTTTTGAACTAGCTGATAATACAGGCTGGGATTTCAGAGGTCTAAGCTCAGATAGAGCATAAGGAGAGGTGGGTTGGCTTAAAGATGTTTTTTCAAATGTTTTACCTTGATGTTCCTTCACTGAGACACATTGCTTGAGTTGTGTTTTCATGCTTGTGCCTCTGACTCTTTGGTCAAACACTCTTCTAGCATGCCAAAGAGCGGAAGAGGTTATAATATGCTTTGCAGCAGCTGAGGTGAAGCTGAGGTTTTATACTGCATGCAAAACTGGTTGAAAAGGAAATTCAGAAGCCTCAGTATGAGATCCATCCATCCTCCTGTCCTTTCAGGAAAACCCTGCTAGGGATGTCTGATGCTAGGGCTAGCATGGTCTCACATACCAACCTATCCTTACTTATGAATATATACATTATATTTTGGGCAGAGTTTTTTTCTGGAGTGGTTTGGAAAGTCATCCTGGAGCCTGCTTTGATCACCTAGCTAGAAAACCTGCCAAACTACCACTACTGGGCAGAGCTTGGATTTCAGGTATTCCAGCTCCTCTGTCTTTACAGACTTACATGAGCATGCATGCCTGCAGGACATGTGCATATGTGCACCATATGTATATATGCCAACATAGCCTAGGGTCTGCCTGGATCTTGGCTCTTTCAGCTTGTAAGCATAATAAATGGCACACAAGATAAGTTACAAGAAGTCTTAGAGTCCCTTTGCTGTCTTAGTAGACATGATCTTCTTAAAAGTTTTATATGTCTTGTTCAAACTGAGAGAATAGTCGTAAAAACAGATGCATATTACTGGATGGAGAAAAATAAAAACCTGCATATCCAGGCAATGTTCTCAATGCAAATCACATCCTGGGTCTGTAAAGCCATAATTGTATCATTGGTTCTGTTCTGCCCTGTAGCAGAGCAGGCACTGAACCATTTGCTGAGGCCCAGCCTCCACCTGCGACTTGTCCTGGCCATGAGGTAGGTGGTGGGACAGCATGGCCCCCCGCTCAGTGGGGGACACTGCCCAGTGTGCAGATCGTGCTGTCTCGGGCAGTTGGACATGTGTGGGAGAGGTGCTGAAGGACACATGGGAATCACTACTTCGCTTCACTGGGCCCTCAGTCTTGAGCCAGCATTTCCTGACTGTGAGATGTTGGCAGCGGCTGGAGACAGAGAGAAGCTGAGGTGCAGGGTGCCATGGCTGCGAGTGCTCACAGGCGGTGCCAGCCTCTGCACTGCTGAATACTCCTCTTTGCTAAGTTAAAAAAGAAAAGGAATAAGAAAGAGAGAAGCATGTAAAATACATGAGCTGGCTGAGTCACAAATCCCCAGAAGTGTGCACTCCATCACAAATCACTCCTTGGCATTAGCACCACAGATCACTGTAATTCAGCCATCTGCTGTGAACTCTGCAACCTGATAGAAACGTTTCATGATTGAACAAATGTCTCTGTCAGAAGCGGCTCAACCTGAGCATTGCTTTAATGCCATCCAGAATTAATGTGTGTGGAGCTGAGCGTGTGCCTTTGCTGCAGTGTCAGGCACTCGCTTGCTGTCACTGGGTGAGTGTGCCACCTCTCCTTCCTGGTTGTGCAGATAAGAGCACATAACTCCACTAGGCTTCTTTAATTGCCTTTTCACATCTCCTGCTGTTGAGCAGATTTGTAACCTTGCTGGCAGTTTGAAAAGTGATTTAAACTGAGCTAATGATGATCTCCATTATCCTTTATGGGAGATGACTGAAGGTGAGTCAAGTGATGTGAATCCCTTTATAGACTGTAGCAGCAAAGGCCACTGTAGCCAGAGTCCCACACTGTCACTTGTGGGCCTTCAAAGCAAAGTGCAGGAGAGGGAGCAGACCAAGAACGGATGTTCCCACAACTCTCCTTAAACCAGGGCTCATCCAGGAGGGTGCACGTGAGAAAACCAGGGTGTCTGCATGCTCCTTCTGGCTCTGTGCACTTCACTGATATTGCCCACCTAAATGCTTGGTGGAGGAGGACAGGCCAAGTGAAGGTGGCTAATGAAGCTGCAAAAGCAAAGCAAATCAGAACACAGGTGAATCATAGAATCACTTAGGTTTGAAAAGACCCTTAAGATTGTCGAGTCCAACCATAAACCTAACACTGCCAAATCCACCACTAAACCATATCCCTAAGTGCCACATCTACATGTCTTTTAAATACCTCCAGGGATAGTGACCCAATCACTTCCCTGGGCAGCCTGTTCCAATGCTTGACAACCCTTTCGGTGAAGAAATTTTTCCTAATATCCATTCTAAACCTCCCCTGGTGCAACTTGAGACCATTTCCTCTTTGATCATCCCTTTTAGTAGTAACAAGAATTCAGGCTCCAAACTAACATTGTGGCTATTTCCCAGAGCTGAGATGAAAAACTGAGAGTGCCTATGAGAAGGAGAGGCTGAGAGGGCTTTCCTAGGGAAAACTGAGATATCTGTGAGCACACAGGGAGACTGGCTGGAGATGAGTTGAACCTCTTCTCCAGCCAGAGATGGAGGAACAAAACTAGAGTGTCCCACATACAGGTAGCAAGGGTACTGCTGGCCAAGGGAGGGTGCCAGGGAATATGAGGGACTATGCACACACTCATCCACATGCTTATTAAACAAAAAGCAGCAAAGTGAGCAAAGGGTGATGATCATCTTGAGAGCTGGTTTAGGGCCCTGTATAAGCTACATGTTTTGCATAGCAGAAGTGCAATGAATTTTTATTATTTATTTTTTAAAATACAGGAACATTAATTTCCACAAGTTGTGTAGTAGCACTCCAGGGCAGGCACACAGAACAATGTGCTAGTTTACAAAGCATAGATAAAGAACAGCAGATAAAAAAGGAAATCTTTCTAGTGAAAGTTGTCACTGCTGGAAGAACAGGGAATTTTCTTCACAGAATTCTAAGAAGGTGGATCAGGCTTTTGTAAAGCAATCTGGATTGTCTCTATCAGCAAAGATGTCTGTTTTCCAGAAGACTGAGTTCCAATAATTCATCTCACCAAACACTTGTTGGCAGGCAAGAAAGCAATTTCCAAGTCTGAAACAGTAATTTCTTTAACATCGCTGATGCTCGTAACACTGATTTTTAAAGATTTTGTGGAGATGTTCATAGAAGATAAGTGCCATTTTCAAATGACTGGGTCTGATTTGTATGTGTGCATTTCAAGAGGCAGCAAGAGAGCTTAGCTGCCTGTGCAAACCTGGGAATTAAAGGTTAAGGGATGGCTCCTACAGGTTTGTAATAACCTGGTGGCATAAAACTACATTCAGCATGTTCTTGGTTACCTGCTGCTTAATGCAATTTGCTGTCTCTGCCTCAGATGACTGATCCCCTTCTTGGCATCACCAATTAGTCCCAGCTGTGGCTGTCACCTCATGAGCAATAAGTAGTTGAATGCCACAAGTCCTGTTTTGTGGTTGGTGTTTGGTTTTTTACTGTCAGGGTGGCCAAACACTGGCACAGGATGCCCAGAGACGTTGTGGAGTCTCTGTCTTTGGAGATATTCAACACCCGACTGAGCACAGTCCTGAGCAACCTGCTCTGGGTGACCCTCCTGTAGCAATGGGGTTGGACCAGATGATCTCCCAAGGTCTCTTCCAGCCTTCACCGTTCTGTGATTTCGATGTTTCATGGAAGAGAGGGAAGCAGATTTTGGTGGTGTTAATGAATACAGTTCTCACACACTAGTACGGGGAAAAGGCCAGTGTGGCCAGTTCAGAGCAAAGTGGAGGCTGCACTAGAGATAACCCAGCTGGCTGGGATAAAGGGGGAACTGTGGGAGCACTGGATTGAGCTGGGGGTCAATGCTGGTCAGTTAATTCAGCCGTGTGTGGAAATTGCAATGTTTACACCTGCAGCTTCCTGTATGCATGTGTGGGATCTGGTACTTTTGAGCATGGGAAACACCACGGCTAGATAAAGGAAAGCTAAAGCCACAACTGCCACAAACATGAACATTTACTCAGAAAAAAAGGAAGGTATCACTACTGTGGTGGTAGGAGAACAGCAGGAAATAAAGAATCTGAAATGAAAGCAAAAGGCATAATGAGATTGCTAATGACATTCAAGAATGAAAAAAGGCACTGACATTTAACACTGATGAGTATTAACCTCTGGCAGTGACTCTGAGGGAAACAACAGATTTGCACCTCTTGAAGGCTCCAAAGCAAGACCAGATACCCTTCTGAAAGGAACACTTCAGTCAAGCAAGCTGCTGGGATCATGCACATATCAGAAGTGAAATTCTCTGGCTTAAGTTACTCAGTCTATCAGATAAAATGATTTAATGGGCCTCTTTGGTCCTACAATCCATGTCCTTAGGAACAAAATGAAAAAATGAACAGAAAGACGTCTCTGTGGGATCTCACATTATGTGTGTCCTCCTCTGACTGTGGAACTCTGCAGACAACATGTGGATGATGGTTCATTGAGTGAGACTGTCTTTTATAGGTAATAATGCAAAGAAAATTAATTGACAAGGTACAGACTACACATTTCACACTCTTTCAAAACCCTTTGCCAGATTTCAGAATCATATTTTCTTTCCTGAGGTACAGAAATGCTTACGTGTATTTCTTCCTCATTTCTGGTTTTCTTTCCTTCCCCATGCAGGCGTGGAAGAAAAGATTACTACTGTATACTCAACCAGAGTAAAGGCAGAAAAAAGGCAAATCTACTCAGGCATCCAGCCCGGAGTTGCAGGTATGAAGAGGTCTAACACCTGTGTGCAAATATCTCCATCCCAGAGCTGGTGCCAGTTTTGCTTGTTATTAATCTTTATGCCCTTCTTAGCTCACAAGCAATAGCTTTGGACAGAATTCTTAACTAGCAAATGGGTTATTAATTTCAATATGTAACAGCTGTCACAACATTCTTCTGAAATGGATTCAATGAGTTCCAGCATTTACCAGTGTTTTTCCCCATTCACTCTAATACACATCAAGCACATTTTGAACAGTATGCTTATAACAGGGGTATATGTTTTCAGGACACTGTTTATCTTTCATATTGTGTAAGAAAAGAAAAAACTGTAAGCATAAGCCTTATGCTAATATACTCAACTTTCGTAAGCTTGAAAGTGCTGATGGAAGAGAAATCCATAAATATGTCTCTGCTCACTCTCCTAGTATGTGTGAGGAACCATGAAAAACTGTTCTTTCAATGTATTTCTCAGAGAAAAAATTTGTCACAAAGAGGAAATTACTACAGAGCTGGTGAATTTGAGAACTGAGACTGCTGTGTACCACTTTGCCAAAAAATTGCACTGTTACTTCTTATTCCTATGAGTAGACCCCGACTGCTAATCAGCCATAGTACTATTGTCACATTAAAGCAGAAAAAAGTAAAAGCTAATGCAGGCAGGACTAGCTGGCTGAGGACAGATCTACTTTCAAACTACATAGACAGACATATACACAGCATGGAAGTGATTTGGATCAAAAGAGTATTTATTTAAGTAAAAACCATCCAGTTGCATGTTTATACTGCTAGTAGAAGAATTCAGATAGAAGACATTCCTGTGGATTTTAGATTTTCTTTCTAGCTGTAGTTTATCTTTTTCATTCAGCTTTCTTACTATTATTTCATAACTCTCTACATCCAAGGACTTCATATATATTTTGTTGCCAGGTGCTATTTGTCATCTTTGCAGAAAGCCTACAGGACCCATCACTGTATGACATGATGCTTCTTCAAAGAAATTCTAAATTCAAGAAAAGCCCACAAAATGATGAAGTGCCATGTAAAATACTTATTTCTGATTCCAGCGTTTGTGTTTTAGGAATATGAGTAAGGAGAACTGGTCTCATTTCATGGAGTTTATTTTAGAAATACTATCTCCCCATGTTCCCATGTAGAAGGAAAGCCAGCAGCAACTTGCAGGTAAGAGTGAGGTGAAGGTCTCTGTTCCTGCCACGTGTCACAGGGTGCCAGGTAAGCAGGGGCTTCGTCCAGAGAGCTTAGGTACCGAGACACATAATTGTGCTTGGTTATTTCAATGCCAAGAAATTGGCATTGAAATTCTTGTCAAAGACAAGAATCAATGGTTTAAAAGAAAGAAGAATAACAAATACACCCATAATCACCTCTACCTGTCAACTGTGAAATACATTACTTATAAAAGCATTTCTGGCTCTCAGTCATGGTTCCAGTCTGTCAGGTAACAAATCAAGAATACAAAATTCATCGCTGAAGAAAGGAATTCACAAACAGGGAGATGCAGCTGGGATGGGTTTGGCCCTGTTACCTATCAGCAAAAATTTCCAGGAAAGTATCTCTTATGTTACTGTCAGCAGAAAATTGAAATGTCTTTTTTTTTCTTGGAAGTGCATTTATTTTGAAGTAGTTAGTGTCAAGTGGTGATAAATGTCCTCAGAAAGTGGAAGAGATGCCTTGATTTGGGCTTTTACTAGGAGATTTCTTTTTATGTTTGAACAGCTTCTGAGTGAAGGCCAGCATGATATCAGTGAAGTTTTATTGGCTTAACTTTGGGCCTAATTCAAAAGGAAATCCGGGAGTACTTGCTGGAATTTGAGGTCACTACGCAAATACATTTTTGTGTAGTAGTAATAGGACAACATTTTCATTTACTTCCTGAACACTGTTTTGATATTATTGAAGAGTTCACTTACCACAGGTACATTGCTTCATTTTCTAATTTGTTTTACTGCCAATGCTCTCACGACCATACAACTAAATAGTATATGTTTTGCATTGTTGTGCAAATCATCATTATTCCTGATCGCTTCCTTTACCTCTGGCAACCGTCATTTAAAATACAAAATACTTCTGTCTGCTGCTGATACCAAAGCAGGAACAAGCTTTGCACGCTTGCAGTGCATCCTGGCTACACGCCCTTCTGTGCCTTCAGCTGCTCAGAGAAATACAGGAATATTATGAAGGCTGGCAGCCTGAAAGATTCTCAGTGAAGTCCCTGACTTCTTTTAAAAATATTCCTGGTTTTGGGCAGGTCCCAGAATGTAAAATATGTAAATAAATTATCCCATGGTGTTCTCTCTAAAAAAAATATCCTCTCCACACTTGCCTCCTTAACGTTGATGTAGGAGTACAGCCCCCTTTCTAAATCTAACACGAAGAGGAGTGCAATTCGAGAAGCACTTCAGAGTCCGGTCTTTAATTTTTGATAACCAGCTCTGTTTCATCCTATCAGGAATTTGCTCTGCTCCTCTAAGCATCTGTTGAGATTTCTGCTGCCCACGCTCTGGCCTTGCCTGCGTGCTGTCTCCACCTCTCGCAAGGGGAGCCGGAATGGCGGCTATTGCCCAGCGCAGGGAGGCCCGTCGAGCCGCTGTGCCGGCACTGGCCCAGCTGCTGCAGCCGGCTGGAGCACCAGGGCCGTCCGCCCCCCTCACCGCCCTGCCTCGGGTGCCCACCAGTGCAGGGGCACGGCCCCTGGCCCAGCACAGCCTGGCTCAGCTGCCCGGGGAAGCCCCTGCCCCGCGTACAGCCCTGCCGGGCTTCTGGCCTGCGGAGCCGTTAAGTGTGAGAGCAGGCCACACCTTGCTTCATTTCGTTCCTGTGAGCGGTGGACATAGGCTGACAGGAGCCATTGCCTTCTCCCAGAATAGACACCTCAGAAGACCTATAACCCGAGCTGCACGTTCCCTTTGGACGTTTGAGGCCGTTGGTGCGGTTTATGCCTGGGGAGGCCCGGGAGGAGGGAGGCCCCAGCAGTGGAGGGGACGTGGCCCGACGCGAGCGACAGCAGCAGCAGCAGCATCCAGGAGGACGCTGCGCCTCTGAACTGCGTCCTGTGCCAGCCCGCTCTGCTTGGGATCCCACCGGCAACAAAAGCCTCCCTTTGTCTGAGGTGGTGAGGAACTAAGGTAACAAACTTGATGAGGGATGATAAAGGAATAAACATGTGCGAGTACAGCCAGTGCTGCCAGCTCCACCTATTACACAGTTCTGTTATATACTCCTGTGAGAGCAGAAAACCTCTGAAATTACATTAATTTCACGGAAAATCTATGGAAATATCATCAGTGATTCCCAGGCTTGCAGGATTCATTTAAAATGACTAAGAAAGACTTTTCCCTGTTGTTGTTTTTTTCCTGAGGACAAATGTCAGTGTCAGTTAGAGTCATCATAAATACAAGTATTAATCGCAGATGCTTGTATGCCAAGGGCAGATGAATAAAAATGGATTTGCTGAGTGCTGGAAGCAGAAATAACAGATGTGTAAATTACTTTTGAAATTTTCATTCTACTTTAAAGCAGAAATATTTATTTTAATACTTTCTGCATTGGCTGAATCATATTTGGCGCAGAGCAGTGTGTCTGGGCGGGTGCTGGCGGCAAGGATCCCTGCAGCTGCACCCAGCCCCAAAGCTTGGGGCTGGTGAGAATCCTCTAAGCATGCAGCAGAGCCTCCAGCCCCCAAGGTGTCACTGCACAGGACCTGTCTTCCCACCCATCTCCTTCCCAAACCATGACCGTTCATGAGGATGCAACGTCTTCCTCAGGTGACTGTGGGGATTGGCGTGGCTGCACAGCTTCAGTGAGCACCGGCTGCGGACGCTGGGCTGTGTCCACCAAGAGGCCCGGTGTTCCCAGTGCTGCCTTAGCCTTAGCCTTAGCTGTGGGGTGCATTGCATGACCTGAGAGAGGGGACAGAGGAGCTGTGCATGTGGCCAGGGACACAAGGCAAGGAGGGACAGAAGTTGTGGTGGGTTGGTGGGTGCCTTGCTTGTGCTCACACCTTCCCATGCTGCCATTGGCAATGCACAGGGCTCTGTTTTATGCAGAGAGGCAGTCAGTGCTGCGGGGGGCACATCAGCATGTGCAAGGACAGGGATACTACACTTCTAGGTGGTGAAATCCCAGTGACTGCAAACTCCAGGCTCTACTTAGCTTCACTGGATTAAGGACAGCATTCTCCTCTAACAGCCTTCATGAAGGATGCTGCCGCCTCAAGCAGAAGTGTCAGAAGAAAGCTGGAAGGGAACATTCTCAAAATAATTTTTCAAAGACCAAATTTTTCCCCAGTCCAATTTAACCCCTGACAGCACAGAGACAAATCTCAAAATTACTCATCCAGAGAGACAAAGCTTGAGTCTCTGGAATATATGGCTATGAAGATAGATCAAAAGGAGCTGTAAGAAAGGCTGGGAGTAAGTTTCTTTCACCTGATTGAGTTTCCTAATAACAACGGAGAGGAGAATAACAACAACAATTCAGGTAGAAAGAGAAGATTTTATTAATCTTTTCCTGAGCTTGTCTGGAAAACTTACTCATAGCATCAGTAATAAAACAGAAAGAAATGTAATTGAATCAGCTATAGGGCAGGACTTTCAGGGGTAAATAATCCAGCTGCAATGTCCCAGCATCATAAAAAACACATGAACTTTATCTGTGCCTCGCTCTAAGTGAACTTTCAGGCAGAACAGCCAACCCTGTGTACAGAGGAAACTCAGCATTGCTACACTCCCATCTCAGCTGCACCA
The DNA here is from genome assembly GCF_000737465.1 of Haliaeetus leucocephalus. NCBI lineage: Eukaryota > Metazoa > Chordata > Aves > Accipitriformes > Accipitridae > Haliaeetus > Haliaeetus leucocephalus. The sequence continues at coordinate 200,918 of NW_010973114.1, forward strand.
GTGTGCCGCTGCTGCGGCAGGCAGAGCAAGGAGGTGGTTTCTGGTTGTGCTGGCGAGTCTTTGCAGAGACCATGGTCAGGGAGGAGCAGTGGCCATGCATTTCACTGCAGCAGGAGGAGCTCCTGGATAGGGGCACCTCATTAGGCATGCATGGGGTCCCACCTGAGATGCACTCAAAGCTCAGTGAAGACAGTCAGATTGAACGCCCCATTTCACAGGTGCCTCTCCCACAGACAACAGATCCTGAGTATGTGACAGGACCTGTACAAACAGAAATCATTTGAGCTCTGCTCAATGGCCAGTCCCATTCCAAGTGTCTAAGCACTGGAAGACTGAGGCTTTTCAACTGGGAGTGCCATCTAATAGCTTCATCAGGTGTCTAAAATCCCTACAGGAGATCTTGGATCTCTTTGGAAGGACATGTCCACCAGCCAGAAGGTAGATCATCCTGAAACTAAGGCTGCAATGCTCAACATGCACCTGCTCCAGAGAAACCACTGGGAATGGTGAGGACACTACTGTCATGTGCAAACACAAGCATGACTACATCATGTTAGAGCAAAGCCCTCATCCACCCACACTGTGTTCTCTGCACATAGATGAATTAATTACACCTGATGGTGTATCATTGCCTAGCTCTATGATGAGGAACACGGGTGACCAGCTGAACGGTATCTCCATCTCCCCAGTAATGTTAAGAACTAACATCAGTGGATCCCAAAGATAGACTTCCAGACAAGGGAAAAGTACCGTGACCCAAGGGGTCGTTGACCTAGCAATGAACTCAAGATACTCACAGGACAATCAGGCACTGATCCTGCATGGGACAAGCAGCAACTGATTGCACAAAAGGTAGTAACTGATTAGCCCACCACTTAACATGGGTGATTTGCTTGGCCAACACAGCTGTACTGTAACATATCTAAACCCTGCCTTCCACAACATCGGAGTCCCCCAGCATCAGGCTGGGGGACCGCATGCATGTTGCTTAAGATAAACCTTTTTAATTCTATGCCTTGACTGTGTCTCTCTTGGTTGGCAGTGGACTCCCATGGTACAAGTGTGGTTTTGAGTCCCACCAGAAAACAAGGTGGACTGGTGGGTTCGAGTCCCACTAGAGGGAGGTGGGTTCAAGTCGTACCAGAACTCCCTTGACAGTTTGGCTCAAAACCTCAGAGGTCAGAGCAGCGCAGCCTGCCCGCTGCATTTGCTTCTTGGTCTGGAGTGCTGGGGGCACAGGGCAGCCCAGAAAATTTGTTTTGAAAGGGAAACAAATATGATGGGTGTTTCTGCAGAGCTCAGACCTCAGTGGAGGCATGGTTCCCCTCTTCTCCCTCATGCACTCTGACCTGAGCTCTAGACAGGGGCAAAGGCAGCTGCCCAGGTAAGTATGAAGGGACAGCTGCAGCATGGAGAACCAGCAGAACATCAGCCAGAGCCAGCAGCTTCGTTCCCACCAGTGCAGCAGCCTGTCCCAAGGATAATGTGAAACAGCAGGAAAGGACAGTAGACAGTGGAAAATTTCACTATGCACTTTCGCAGTCAGATATGTTCACTAGTTCTTTTGTTCCCATCTGGAACACTCAGCTGGAAAATGTGATCATCCATTATTTAGTTAGTAGGTGGAAATTAGTGCATAATCTAACTTTATTATTTTCATAATTTCTTTATCTTTCTTGTTTTAATCATTGCAGCCTAAAGCATGATGTTATTATTAATAATTCCAATATCCAATTTATATCCCCATTTTATATGCTAAATGTAAACTACAGACAGGAAAATACATAGATAAGCCTTTCTATGAGGCAAATATCCTGGAAAAAGTATAACCAACCAAATTCTATCCCAGAACATTTCTACCAGTTATATCTACTGCATCATGCAGAATAGACACCTTCTTCTCAGTATGTCACACGGCACCATGACAGAGCACTGGCCTGGCAGCACAGCACTGTTCCTTTGTGCATCTCAGTCATCGTGCCAGCAGTCACTGGCCAGAGTGCATCACAAGAGGATCAGACATGCACAGGCACATTGGCACATGTCTTTGGAAGCACGTAAGCTCCTAATTACTGTTCATTGTTCTGGTTTCCAAATATTATTTGCTTCAGTCTCACAATGATTGATAATTTGATGATTACCACTTCACTTGTTTAGAAAATACAAGGCTAATTAGAAATGCATGTTGAACATTGGTTTAAAAAATCATATTAGTAACAAAAGTTCAGTATTCAGGGAAGAACTAGTAAGATCTGGAAAATACGGTGCATTGACTGTTAAAATAGCTGACTGTGATGTAATACCTCATATTTATGGCTATGATGTAATGGCTATGGTGTAATACACTTCTTAGCAAATTCTTTTTTGCAATTGTGTTAGCCTTCTGTGCATTTCAGTATAGTCAAAAACAACATGAAGTTTTTATACCTGCTTTGCAAAAATGCCAGAGCTCCCATATTAATGCCACTGCATTTTAGCTTTAATTAAATGGTTTTACCTCATGGCTTGCTTATGTCATGTTCTGTCCCCAGCTGATAAACAGTAATCAACACACATACTCCTCTGATTGCTTTTCTGTAAGACACTCAGAAGCCAAAGGCTCCCATCTCCATGCCAGCCTTGCCTTGTTTGTGATCTGAGATCATTTGCTGCTCCATACATCACCCTCTATCTCAGCCGCTGACGCTCTGTCTGGTATTCAAAAGAAAGAAAGGGATCACACAAATGTGCAAAAATAATGTTGCATCCTCTTGCAAAGATGCAAGTGAACACTGTTGGGCTAGGTGGGAGAGTTTGCACAGGCTCATTGCTCTAGACGTTTTCTTGCATCAGTCCCATGGGCTGTCCACCTGGTACCTGCCCCCTACACTGCATAACAGAAAAACCTGAGTGATACTGAGAAGTGCACTCACATCCAGTTTTTTTACTGTCATAAAAGGGCCTGAGGTCGCTGCTGACATCTGCCTTCAGTGGCCTGTAAATGTTTAATGTAGAGAAAAATTCAGCTGCTAAACACTAGTAAACAAGAATAAATAGCTTTAATTGCTATCATGCTTTATCTGCTGCAAAACACACCAGAATACACATGTTCTGTGTTCAGTGGTTGACACATGCTTGAAAATTAATTTTAAAGATAGCCAAAAGAGGAAAAACTTGTTTCTTTCTGAGCACACTAATTGACAGGATGATTAATTGTTTGTTACCTGGGTTCAAAAGTAGAGGAACATCCAGCAAAAGGTAAGCAACTCTTATTATACTTGCAGTTCATATTTTTCAAATGTTTTCCTATAGACAAAAGAAAATATATTAGTATTATTAATTTATCTTCTCCTCAATGGGGCCTTGCCATGTTAGTGGCTACAGTTTGTCAACGTTTGTAATAATAATTTAAAGAAATGAAGAGCTGTTTTCTCCATCCTTCCAAAAATTCCAATAATTTATTACTTCTCAATCAGTAAGCTGGTTTCATATAATGCTTTTTAATTTCAGTATCAGACAGAAATCAGTTGAGAAGGCCACAAGCAGTCCAGAAAGCTGTCAGACCATGCAGGGACACCTCTGGTTCCACAAGGTGAGGATGCTGTGGGAGCTCTTCTCCATCATTAGCAAGAGGTGGTTTTCAGGCTTCCGTTTTCTAACTTGGGCTTTAAGTAGGAGAAAATTCAGTTGAAATTTGATGAGTAATCTCACCTGGGGGAAACGATGGACACAGTGATAGAGTATGTTGGCAATTGCAAACTATTTTGTTTTTCTGGGATAAATCCAGGGGGGACCTGGCTGCCATAAAACAAACAAGGGAAGGTGCTTTCCATTCACTTCCAGACCGGTGGGGAGAGCAGCTACCAGCTGACAGGGAAAGTGGGAGTGGACCAAGTCCTGAGCTCAGAAAGGAAGTTTTTCCCAAATGCTTCAGCCCTAGCCCTGTGGGTCCTGGTGCATGGGCAGGGCATGTGCTGTGCTCCATCCCACGTCACCCAGGGCACGGCAGCCCCTCCACAGCATGCAGCTGCCTGCAATGCTCAGTCCATGTGTCTTCCCATGCACAGGTGTGACCAATCTTGCACTTGGAGGATACTGTCCTTAAAGACCTGCCAGTTTCCTCAGTTCCTTGCCCTTCAGAGCTACCTGCTTGTGCTTTCCTACAGTACAGGGCTGTACTCTGTGACTTCCCCTCCTGTGGAAGCACAGACCAGCCCAGTCCTGGTCTGGTGGCTGTGGCCACCCTGGCCATGTTGGATGGTCCAGCCACACTTTGCTTCTCTGGACATGCTGTTAGGCGAGCAGGCAGTCGCTGCAGGTCGCCGGAGGGTGTGGGTGTGCAGATGCCTCTGCACTCAGAGCCACAGATGAGATGCCAGGTCCGGAGCTGCCCCTGTGACCACTGGCTGTGGAGGCTCATCTCTGTTCTCATGTATCTCAAAAGCCAGACCAGCTTGCTTTGATGGGCTGTTTGATACAGACGAGGCTTTGGCATCATTTGATGTAAATGATTAAATGCTCATCACTGATTATTTTTAATTATTCAGTGGGAAATGTTGTCTGAGCTGCTGACACTGCTTCTACCTCTAGAAGTCACAGATGCTACAGCTGACCCTGCAGGCAGACTGAGGCCAAACACTTCAAAGCTGGACATGGTAGAGTGCCACCAAGGCTGTGAAGGGATATCTGGCAGCAGTCATCCCTATGTGCCCCAGCATCCCCAAGGTCCTGCTCTCCAGGGGTGACAAATGCAAGGCCTAATCCCCTCTTTGCTCCACTCCCAAATGGCCTCAGTACTTCTCTCCTCTCTCCTCCCATGGGGTCAGCCTGCAACGTGGCGAGAATGAAATTTTGTAGAAAGCTGTCAGCTTAAAACTAGGGGCTGGTGGTGGGGAGTACCAACTCTGGGGCTCTTGTCTGCGTGGTGTGTGCCTGCACCTGGTGTGCCATCCCATGCTAACTGGGGACAGGATTGTCTCATTCATCTGGCTGCTCACATCGTTAACATGCTGGGCCCTTGCTGGGCAGCATAGGCTATTTGCAAATGCAAAGGCTAGATAAAAATACCATAAGAATGTGATTTTTAGATGAGATGGAGCTCATGATAATTAGTCTCACCTGCTTCATTAGAGACATTTCTGAGAGCTGTACGGCAATAGGATTCCAGGACAGGAAACATTAGAGCTAAACTAGAGAAATAGCCCTATGGAATAATCTGAAGAATATATAGGAGTGTTAATGGTAAGTTAAGGACAAGTCTCTAAACACAGCCTGGATGTAACCTGTGTCTGCAGGCCTGCTAGCCCAACATGGGCGGCACACTTACAGCATCGATGGCCCTGCACACCAGCAGGAACCAGCCCTCACCTCCACCGCACCTGCCTGTACCAGCAAGGGCTGCTGGCAGCCTGCTGTCTACCGCCACGTGTCTGACACTGACAGCCCTGCTGCAGCGTTCAGTGAAGGCGGGACATTCATCTGGCAGGACTTTTATCTCCCCTCCTTTCTGAGCAGCCTTGGGGGCCTTGGGGAACACCAACCACTCAGTCCCTGCTTAGTCCCATGGTCTGCATTTTCCTCCCTTGGCACTGGGCTGCCTATCTATTCCAGGACCAAAACCTTCGGTTTTCAGTTGGATGGTTGAGTCCAAGAGGTGCTTCTGAGAGGGCGAGCAAGCCCCTTGTCACGGTCCTCAGCCCACAGCTGGACAGGCTGGAACATTCATGCAAGGGGCAGGGAGACACCAGTCAGGTTACAACTGCTGCACCAGGGCTGGTTGCTTCCAGCTGTCTAAGTCAAACTACAGGGATAATACTGCCTCTCTCATCATCTCAGCCCTTTATTTTTTTGCACACCTCCACACTGACCTTTCCTTGCCATTCCCCTGTTTCATTACATTTAGCTCCCAGCTGAGTGCCACTGCTGACCTGTGACCATGAAGACAAAACCCCTTCAGTACAGAGTAGGGAATTGATAATGAAAATGGGTGCAAATGCAATTTCAGAGTGATGTTGTTACCTGCCTTGAGGTGGAAAATAGGCACCTGTCTGCCTAGGCAAACATTACAGTTTATTATGCTACTGCACAGTACCATTTCCAGCACAGTAGGTCATTTCAGATGATAATTCTCCATCCAAGGCATCTGCCTGAGGCTTCCACAGCCCCAAAATCTTCTCCCAGCTACCTGGTTGGTGTTGCAGTGGGTATAGAGGTAATTTAGTTACACTGGATTATTCCCAGCTCCTTTGCTTTTCTGTGAAATACCCCCTCCTGGCACAGCCTTACAGGGAATACTAACAGTGACTGGGTTGGGAAGTGCTGAACTGAGCTGTCATGTATCTCCTCACTGGAGTGATAATAATGCAACAAAATTAACTTCACAAGATTGTATGCCATCCTGGATCTCTCAGATGATGCCCATGCTTTGCTTGGCACATTGAAGCAATTCCCGCCCCCCCCCC
>NW_010973114.1:207367-237481 GCF_000737465.1 Haliaeetus leucocephalus
CCCCCCCCCCATGCTGCTCCTGCAGACCCTGGGTCAAAGGCACTGCTAGGCTGTGAACAACAAGTGAACAGAGAGAGAAGGACGATACAGTGAATTAATTATTCATTATGACTTGCTCATTCAGCTCTGTTCATCACTAAAGACTTGCTCTAAGAGCGAATACTATACAACATGGCTCTACAGAGGTAGCAGAGAATATTTTTTCTGCAGTACATTGTAAATCTATGCACGTTTCTGCCTCTGGCGCTGTCTCCCTTTCTCTCTCTCCTTTTCTCTCTCTGTCTCTCTTTCTCTCTCCCCTCCCTTATTTTCTTATTGCAATACATTTCCTAAGCTAGATTTTTCTGTGCATTAGTTTTTAATGCCTCCTTATGAGAGGCAGTTTTTCATATTTTATATCTCCATCAATAAAGATTTCTTCCTTATCACCAGTAAAATTGGAGTTTTGATTAAATATGATCCAGCAGCACTAAGCACATAGTCTGTATTAATTTCAGTGCCTCATTATATGCCAGTGGTATTTATATGGGTTTATATATCAAATATACTACGTGTATATAAGCAGAGACTTTTAGAACAAATACTCAATATATGAACCATAAAAATTAAAATGGAAGAAAGCCTCTCACTTGGTCCAGCCACAGAGCATTTACTGACCCCCTCCATGAAGGTCATGGAGACAGTGGTGAGGAAGGGATGTTTTCAGCGACCAGGAGAGCCCTGGGAACAGCAGCAGCATCAAGCCTGATGCTCCTGCAGCAGAAGAACCAGAAGGTGCAGAACCTCATAGCACTGTGCTTGCTGCAGCCAGTCCTCCACTTTTCTGGAGAAGTCATGGGTAGAAAGCACTGATGGATGAATATCTTCTCTAGAAGCCATCTGTTCATTCAAGAGAAATGGTGCAATGTTCTGATGGTCACATGTTTATTCACTCCTCATTCCCAACATGGCCTGCTTAGGTTTGAGGGAATCCTGGCTGTGTGGGCACTACATAACATAGGGCAATACCCAGGGGCTTGGTCACAAGCAACCATTACTACACTGGTACTTCTAGCCTAGGGCTCTACATTGCACAGACTTTCTTGTGGACTTGATTGAAAGTACTTTCTGCTGAGAAAGCATCATTTATTTATAACCAAACCCCAAATTAAACAAAGATTACAAAATGTGTATTGGTGGCCTTGACAAAGTGGGCAGCTCCTTGGCTTGGAGAAATACTCTGTCAAGAGTATGATGTAACAGGGATCAGAGGGGTTGCTCTGAATGCAGGCTTCAGGGCTGTTTGCATTCTGGTGTTTTCTGTGTTCACCCTAAGGAGGCGTTAGCAGTGCTTTAGAGATCATTAAAAGGAAAACGCAGATGGCAGAAGTCTGTATTCAACCTAATGCCACACAGCAGTTGCAAATGTATGTTCTCCCTCCCTGCAACACTCCATTACTCTCTGTCTTGAGCCCTTTGGACAAGGTGGAAGTGTGTGTGAACTGCTGCGTGTGCATCTGGCTTGCTCTGCACACAGGCTGGGCTGGGCTGTGCTGTGCAGGAGACTGGGCTCTCCTGGAGGAGTGACACTGGAGCAGGCAGCCAAGCACAACTCACACACATGGAGCACAAGACAATTCTGGGGTTTCTGGATAGCCAGCCACCAGCTGGGGCTGCTCTGGACCCAGCATCAGCCACTTGGATACCTGAGCAGGGTACTGACTACCCACATGGACAAAGCCTTGGGGTGGAGAAAGGGATGCACCCAGGTGAAGTTCAGACATATGGTAGCATTAGATTAATTCACGTTCAGCAAAAACTGTCCCATCAGACTCCAGGGACCTAACTGTGAACCTGCTTTCTCAAGATAAAGATGTGCTTTATGACCTTTTCTTACACCATAGCATAGGGAGTGCTTTGCATTCATACTTCTGCCCTCCCTTCCTAACAGTTAACTTTCACTTGTAGTTAAGATTGAACAGAAAAATCCAGCGGATTAGAGAAGACAGAGAAAAAGTCTAAATTCTGCTCTGCTTCCTGACACAGTTCCCTACCATCTCACCAAAACTTTTCTTAGTCTTGTTTGGACTAGTTGTCACTGTGGTTAGTAAGATGCTGCTGCCCCTAAATGCAGTGCACATCTGGAAATGCTGCTGAAATCAGTGGGGACTCTGCACTCCTTCTTCCCTCCGCTTGACCCAGCATGGATATAGCATAGCCTTGGTTCCTGAACATGACGTTCATTGCGGTGAGCAAGGTCAGGGTGACTGACCCCTCTCACAAACCCTCATCTGGGTCAGGATCAGGGCAGGGTGGGAATGTCTGTGCTGGTGCTGGGCAAGGGCCAGAAGGTAAGGAGTGAGGTCAGGGTGAGCAGCGGCAGGAGGCACGATGTGTTGGTGGGGTCTGAAAAGCTGGAAGAGGGACTGTATTAGCAACACAGGGTATGGCACCAGCACCAGCCTTCCCCCCACGAGGCAGTCATGTGCCACGGGGCATGTGATGTAATGGCTTGCAATGCTGACCTTGGGGACCAAGAAACACCTTGCTAACCTCTCCTCTCAGCTCTGGCTGGGAAGCAGCTCTCTGGTGGATTGCCCAGTCCTGCTGCAGCTCCAGGGCAGGTGCTTCCCTGTGCAAGGCTCTCCAGGAACTGTGTACACCCATTGGGAGCCTGGGCAATGACAGTCATCCCAGCAGAGCTTCCCACATCCTTGTGTGCGGAGCGTGGGACGTTCTGGGATTGCTTCTGACAGCTCATCTCACAGGGCATTCAGCAGTGCTATGGCTCATCTGTGCCTGTTCTCCAGCTCAGAGCTCGTAATGATGATCTCTCCTTTTTAATGTGATTTTGTTTCTTGCTGAAAAAACATCTCTGGGAAACATGCCTCCGTTGTGCCATCTGAGAACAGCTGTGAGATACCATCATCAGAGGACCAACGGAGAGACACATTTGCTGCTATTTCCTACCCTCATTAATAATGGTGTCACTGAATCAGATAAATCTCACAACTGTTCTAAAAAATGTGCAGTGTGTGGCTCTCTGAAAACAGATTAAGATTTACTGCTCTCCATTTAGATAACAGTTGATGAGGATAACAGGTTATCTTTGCAGGGCACTGTACAATTTTTACTCTCTCAGACTCCATGGAGCACCTTATTTTTATTTTCACATATATAACCAAATATGTCAGAAGAACAGAAAGGGAAACAGATAAATCATCCATATTTGAAACATAGTTATGACTCAAGTAAAGAATAGTATACAAATTCCAGATTGTTCTTAAGGAAAATTATGGGTATGTGCACAGTAATGGAAGGTTTTCTTATCTGAGGTTTTATGTTGAATATCTTTTTTTTCCCTATTTGCCATTATCAGACAAGAACAGAAAACAATTAACTTCTAATAGTTCTTGAACCTCGTCTCTGAGGTTTCTCTATGTTTCTTCTTTAAAATAAAAGGCAGGATTTCACCACCATGTAACAGATGTCATATGTGTGGTTTGTTGCTGCAAAGGGGAAAACAATTCCTGTAAGTGGAGAGTCTCATCTCATCGCTGTTTAGAGACTTTTCAGGTACTTTAAGAAGGGTCTGGAATGGAAAGTCAGCACTTGCCACACATCCATTTATTTCCCTTCCTCAAAAATGTTCATGCATTTACAAGGGTGCATGACTGGAAACCAACTCCAGTGGAGCATTGCTGACCTACACCAGCTGAAGACCAGCTCTGAATTGGCATGAAAGCCTGACCTGTACAATGTGTCTCTGTAGGTTTTGTCTCCCAAAGGAAAGCTGTCCCTGGATGTTGTCTGGGAGGAGACAAGCAGGCAACAGCAGCCTCTTTCTGAAGGGTTGGGTTTGGGTGTCCTGTGCCACAAGGAAAGGGCAGGACTCACCTCCTGAGCAGGACCAGCCCCTCTCATGCGGGTCAGTCGTGGACAACAGCCTTGCCCAGGCTGTGCCACTGTCCTGGGCTGCCTGTGCCTCACTCAGCCTAACCAGGACCCACACCTTGCCAGGTGTTGGCAGAACTGCTGAAAAACCCTTTGATCTGCAAGTATTTATTATTGCAACCTCTGCTGAGGATTTTTCCCCTTCATCTGCCTTTCCAAGTGGAACATGCAAGGACTAAATATCAAAGGTTCTCTGGCCTACCTGACTTACAAGGTTTGTGAAACTGTACTCTATATGCTCGTCAAACTGGCGTGTCAACTGCTGATGAGAACGAGGGAAGATGGGAGCATGGTCACCCCCACATACTTCTCAGAGAGTGTCTTGGAGGCACAGCACGGTTGCAGTTGTACCTCTACAGAAACCTCCAGGAACACAGCATAAAAATAACTTGATGCATGCAAGATGGGGCTGGATGGAAGACTGTATTTAGTGTAGTAAACTCAGTAAAACTGTCCCCAGAAATAACAGCTCAAAGTGGTTATGAAGTTGCTTGGACTACAGTTTTCATGGATGTTTTTCCCCTGCTTTTTGGCTGGGACAGCTGTGATTCGATGGGTTTAGTACAAGGCTGTGCACATCAGCCAGGAGCAAAGATGTTCCCAGCATGGCACAGCTGCCTGACACGTGTGTGGGATGAGATGCATAGTATCTGCAAAGCACAGGTGCAGATTTGATATATTGGAACAGGGACAGCAAGTTTGGCAGCTGGATGGTCCAGTGCTGTAGACATAGCCACGGTTTGTGCCCACTGTGTAACTTATTGAGGCTGTTCTCATTGTCCATGTCGTGTTTAAGCACAGCCACTGAATTGATGAGTTGAGTAACATACCCCCACTGCTGTGGGCAAAGCTGCCCTCCTCCAGGTTCTGCACAGGGACTCATCACCCGAGGACAGCCCTGGCCAGGGGTGTCAGGGGCAAGGACAGCACTGCACATCCCCACCTGTGTTCTCCATCACCCCCTGCCCTGGTGAGCAATGGCCCTCTGTTTCCTTACTCTTCCCTTTGCTGCCAGTGTAGTTACAGGCACCCTGCTGAACTCTAAGCTCTGGGCAATTGAACTTCCTTCTTCTGCTGAGCCTGAACTCTTTTCCAGCCCACCGGGGTCACCGGTACCTGTCCATTGCTGCAGCCCTGTTGTGCAAGCCATCCCCCTCTGGTGCTGCGATCCCCACCAGACCACAGCTCCACAGCTCTGCAGTGGCTTCTAATCTTCATGCTTGCTTCCCCTACTGCATGCATCATCATTAGCTTCCTCAAATATTTTAAATTATTTAACTTTAAATAAATTTTAAATTGTCATAACTTATTGGGATGGAAACATACCTTCTTGAAATAAGTAGAAGAATACTGATTTCAGAAGGGGTAGGCTGGATTTTAAGACTAGAATGGTCTAACGACCTCATGTGCAATGCCTTGTACATTTCCTTTGGGTTGTTTCTATCTCAAGCCCCAAACTCTCAGGTATTATATAGACACAGTCCCTGGAAGCATCCAATCTACATTGAGTAACTTCCACCAAAGGAAAATCCTTCATAACTACTGGAACAACTGGTCGGGGGCTAATTAGTGTTTAAAAGATATTTTATGTCTAGTTATCTACTTTGAAGTTGTGGTTTTGAATCCTGTAGGTTGCTTTCCAGACTTCACTTGGGTATAAACATAAAGTAATTTTAAGTAACTTAGTAAGCTAGCTTTTCTGTGAAATTTTTTTATGAGGGATCCTGATCCAATGACAGAAAAAAAAAGGTAGAGATCAGATATTAAAATTACAGTTTATGCTAGGATGTTGCAAAAGAAATCAGAGTAAAAATGTGATTTCAAGACTGTTAAGCAATATATTCACACTGCTGTGGGTGTAATTCTACCTCCTCAATGCTGGTGACTCCAGTAGCCATCCTTCGTAACAAGTTCTGGTTTTGTCTGGAGCTCACGCAAGTCTTGGAACTTAATTATAGTTCTAATACTCTTGCTAATGAATTTGAGTATAATTACGGAGTGGAGTGATTTCAGAGGTACTTTATGTGAATACTAATCACTCTCTTTAAATGACTGTGTTGGTTAACTGAAAATACAGCTTCCTCCCAGGGGGGTCTTGGAGGTAGCATGGTGGCGAGTTCAGCAAGCCCTGCCAAGGTGGAGGGAAGGGGTGCCGGGGAGCGTCTCAGGGGGCTGTGCCTGTGGCACATCATCCAGCAGCAGGTGGCCATGGGGTGCATTGAGGTGGTTGGGAGAGGGGTGCTGGCCTGGGGACCTGCCTCAGGGTGACAGGTGGGTGACAGGCTGCCATCCTCGGACCCAGGCTTTTGATGTCCAGCACAGGCAGGCAAGGGGATGCCCAGCCCTTGAGTCCATGTGCCTGTGGGGAAAGGTGGGATTCAGCCAGCACCTGAGGTGTGGGGGGAACCAGGGCAGGGACCTCTCTCACAGCCAGCTGTGGCAGACAAGGATGTGACTTGCATGGCCAGGAAATAGCTCTGAAACTCTGCTTCCTTAAAATGATGAATTATGGCATGTGTGTGTTCATATGTAAATGTCCATGCCTGCACGGCCACACACAAATGCAGCCAGCAGAGATGAGCTCTGTCCTCCCCTGGCTGAGGGGCAAGCAGCCCAGCAGGGACCACTTGGCCTGCCACTGCCAAGCTGGGGTGCATGCTGCCAAAAGCTGGGGACCACAACACCCCAAGGCCCTGGAGGCTGGTGGGCCGGGACCTGCCCAACCCCAAACCCAGCCCTCCTGAGACATGTTAAGTGTCAAGACATGAGTGTTTTAGTCAGAGGAAGAGGTGGCAGAACATGGACGACCTCACTGCTCAGCACACCAGGGAGATCATAAAATCATAGAATAGTTTGGGTTGGAAGGGACCTCTAAAGGTCATCTAGGCCAACTCCTCCCTGCTGTAAGCAGGGACATCTTCAACTAGACCAGGTTGCTCAGAGCCCCGTCCAACCTGACCTTGAATGTTCTCAGGGATGGGGCATCTAACATGTCTCTGGCCAACTTGTACCAGTGTTTCACTGCCCTCATTGTGAAAAACTTCTTCCTCATAGGTAGTCTAAATCTACCCTCTTATAGTTTAAAACCATTACCCCTTGTCCTATTGCAACAGGCCCTGCTAAAAAGTTTGTTCCCATGTTTCTTATAAGCCCCTTTAAATACTGAAAGGCCACAATAAGGTCTCCCTGGGGCCTTCTCTTCTCCAGGCTGAACAACCCCAGCTCTCTCAGCCTGTCCTCACAGGAGAGGTGCTCCAGCCCTCTGATCACCTTCGTGGCCCTCCTCTGGACTTGCTCCAACAGGTCCATGTCCGTCTTATGTTGGGGGCCCCAGAGCTGGACACAGTACTGCGGGTGGGGTCTCATGAGAGTGGAGTAGAGGGGCAGAATCACCTCCCTTGACCTGCAGGCCACACTTCTTTTGATGCAGCCCAAGACATGGTTGGCCTTCTGGGCTGCAAGTGCACATTGTCAGCTCATGTCCAATTTTTCACCCACTGGAATACCCAAGTCCTTCTCGGCAGGGCTGCTCTCAATCCTTTCATCCCCCAGCCTGTATGGATACTGGAGGTTGCCCCAACCCGGGGGCAGGGCCTTGCACTTGGCCTTGTTGAACCTCGTGAGGTTTACACAGGCCCACTTCTTGAGCTAGTCCACTTTCCTCTGGATGGCATCCCATCCCTCAGGCGTGTTAACCACACCACTTGGTGTCATCTGCAATCTTGCTGAGGGTGCACTCGATCCCACTGTCTATGTCACTGATGAAGATATTAAACAGTACTAGTCCCAATACGGACCCCTGAGAGACACCACTCCTCACCGATATCCATCTGGACATTGAGACGTTGACCACTACCCTCTGGATGTGACCATCCAACCAATTCCTCATCCACTGAACTTTCCACCCATCAAATCCATATCTCTCCAATTTAGAGAGAGCCTTGCAGTCCATCCACTCGAAAGGTGTGGGAAGAGAGGTTGCCAGTGAAGACCGAGGCAAAAGAGTTGAGTACATCAGCTTTCTCCTCGTCCATTGTTATCAGTTTGCCTGTTGTGCTTATCTGGGGGGTACACTGACATTCCTTTTCTGGATGACATATCTATAGAAGCCCTCCTTATTCTTTGCCTCCCTTGCCAAGTTCAGCTCCAGCAGCACTTTGGCATTCCTCACCCCATCCATACACAACCGGGCAGCATCCCTGTACTCTTCCCAGGATACCTGTCCCTGCTTCCACTGCCTGTGCATTTCCTTCTTGCCCTTTAGTTTGACCAGCAGGTCTTGGCCCAGCCATGCCAGTCTCCTGTCTTCCTTTTCTGATTTTTTATACCTGGGTATCAAGAGTTTTTCTGCTCTATGGAGATGACAGGACAGTCCCCCTTCCCCACACCAGCGCAGCCCCAGCTGAGACCTGGCAAGGCCTGATAGCTCCTTTTCAGGGATTATTGCACCAGCAGGGATTTGCCTTCCAGCTGCCGGAGCTCCAGGGTGGAGTGTGGCGCTGGTGGGCTACTCCTGGGGGAGAAAAGACTCAGGGCTCATTTCTGCAGCAGTGGTGAGGTCAGCATTCCAGTGCTGTGGAGCACTGCCCAGCTGTAGTGGCATAAGAAGCAGTGTGCATGAAAACACCTGTGAAGAAAAGGTCATGGATGGATGGATGCTCTTCTGAATGATGTCTGATGGAGAGGAAATAGGTGTTCCAGCAGAACAGGGGGCTGAAGGATGCAGAGGAGGCGTCAGCTGTCAAATGGGCCAGGGTAACTTGAACAGAGAGTCTGAATTTTATGGTATCTGCACAGCTAATAAAATCAACAGAATTCTGATCCTCCAGGCAAAAATAACATTGCTGCTTCTCTGCCTCTTTTTCATGTCTCATTTTATGCTTGCAAGACATTCCAGGAGTCTGAGACATGACATTTCTTTTCATATGCTCTTTGTCTTAAGGCAAAATTTAACCTCTGGGAAAGATTATTGATTTGAGAAGTTTTGCAAAGATCAATACAAATGACAACCATTATTGAAATGGAAGCTTATGGGTTGCATTGAATTAATACAATATCCATATTGAGATGTGTTTTCTTTCTTTCGAATAATTTAATAAAGTTCAAATCTCCTCTGAGAAATAATTAATTGAGCAAAATGTTAACTAAGGAAAATTATTTTTTCACACCACAGTTCTCCTAATGAAATAATGCTGAGTGAAATGTCTGAAGTTTAACTTGATTAAAACTGGTGTCAGTGTTTGCAGTCTCACAGTGTGTGCACTCCCTGTGCCTGGCAGAATTAGAACTTCGCTTAGTGATGATGTCATTATGAACAGCCCACAATCACTTCTTTAGCCCTTCTGCACAGTAACAAATGTGAGATACATATTTACATCCTTACGTTTACTTCACGGTCATTTAAATTTAAAACTATTTCCTTGCCCTCATTCGCATCATCACATTTACTGCTATGCAAAATATATCAGATAGGGGATATGTTTCTATATGTGATTTACTGGGATTCCTGTTTCTTAGCATCCAGTGGAAAAATGTACATGCATACACAAACATATATGTATATGTATATATGTGTGTGTATATATATAGTTACATATAAAGAGAGAGAGTAGAATTACGGTTTGTACTGAAGCTGGTTATTTGCTTGGGAGCAGACCACAGTGCTGTGTGCAGTGATCTATCCATATCTGAAGGGTTTCTGCGCTCTGGCACATAAAAGCTGCACGAGCACTGTGTGCTGCCTTCACTTGCTTCTTGCAGAGCTCTGACCGGTGCAGGGGCTATGCTATCAGGGTCTGCCTGAACGGGCAGACCTGGGGGGCCTTAGACATCTCCTCCTGCAGCTGCCCTGGGCTGCACATAGAAGGCTTCACCACAGCGTACTGGAGCCTGTACTGGTGCTTGCCATTATTTCTAACCTGGTGCAGTACCTGACCTGTACTCCTCCAAATTGCATCTTCCTGTGGAGTCATAGATGCCTCATTTTGCACAGAATAACTGCTTGTTACTACTGTATGTCTAAAAACGGTGCTTGTTTCTCATATAGGTAAAGTTAAACAAGTCAGGCATAGCCACCTGGGAACTAGAAAAATTCCTGTTCAAGTAAGTTCAGGAAGACTTCAGACAGAGCAAGCCTGAGAAGGCCCAGCCCTGAGGTCCTACAAACTCAGTACAAAGCCTGTGCCAATGGCAGTAGTGTACTACTGGGTTACAGGGCTGCAAGAAAAATGCACTGTCCAGATGTGAAAACAGGTGAGGCATCAAGGTGTGTGAACTGGGAAATGCTCATTATTTGTGTGGTCAGAAAGATGGGACTTCAGCTGTTGTTTCCCCATGATGGGGAAAGGCTGCACAACCACAGAAATACAAATAGCTGAAAATGTGGAAACACTATTATTATTATTCATTACCATTGACACTGAGATCCATGTACACAGCACATAGGAATTTGTACCCCTAACAGCTACTAGCTTCTCCCAGAAAAGGTTGGGTGATGAAAACCAACAGGACCCCACAGAGGAAAGGGAGGGTAACAGGTTCAGCAGCACTACTCAAAGTGGCAGCCACCCTGGCCCTGCCGAGACTGGAATCAAACGATGGTGGAGAGCATAGGAACTGAATTAATGGCCTAGATGTGACTTTCACTTTCTCTA
The DNA here is from genome assembly GCF_000737465.1 of Haliaeetus leucocephalus. Taxonomy (NCBI): domain Eukaryota; kingdom Metazoa; phylum Chordata; class Aves; order Accipitriformes; family Accipitridae; genus Haliaeetus; species Haliaeetus leucocephalus. Next base: position 217,954 of record NW_010973114.1, read on the forward strand.
ATGTTTAGGTAATGTCTTACAAAGCTTCTGTATTGCTGAAAAGATTAGAGGTAAACTGGTGTTTATTTTGTGCTATGTTTTGTTCTTATCAAAATAGAGCACAAGTAGAAATTGCCTCCTGCTGCTAAGGGCAGTGCAGCCACCTAAGTCACACACGACAGAGGAGCAGAGACGTGGTATCCAATGTTCACTACCGATAAACTGCGTGTGTAAGAAATGAGTAAATAAGTAAGACTTGGAAATGTACTTGATTTGTTATCTTGCAAAATGAAGTATGGGGCGAAGACTTTAGAAAATTTCATACAACTTTATTTTGACTTGGAATAAATAGATGAACCTCATGGGATTTAGCCACTTTGAGCTGTAATCTGGCAAGCACTTGCTTTCCTGCAGCTATTTTGTTGCCATCTTGCAATGCCTGTGATTCCTTCTTGGGGTCTTGTGCAAGGTATCTCTCTGCCTCCCTTGGCGTTAACGCTCCCTGTCCTGGAGTGCCCCGTTGCCTTGTAAGCCCTCCAACTGGGAGCAAGTCCACTCTTATTTGGGTTAATGGTGAGTAAATGAGCTTTCAAGTATGAGGGGTGGTGGTAGCAGAGGCTGCAAATTATCAGGCACTGGGTTCCTTCTGGCTGCTCCTCTGCTGACCTCAGTGTCTCAGCACATTCGCCCTAATTCCTGTTGAGGCTCAGGTGCAATAAGCATGAGTTCTTTTCCTTCCTTTTCCTTTTCCTTTTCCTTTTCCTTTTCCTTTTCCTTTTCCTTTTCCTTTTCCTTTTCCCTTTCTTTCCCCTCTTCTCTTCTCTTCTCTTCTCTTCTCTTCTCTTCTCTTCTCTTCTCTTCTCTTCTCTTCTCTTCTCTTCTTCTCTTCTCTTCTCTTCTCTTCTTCTCTTCTCTTCTCTTCTCTTCCTCTTCTCTTCCCTTCCTTTCCCTTCCCTTCCCTTTTCTTTTTTTTGTCTCTTTCCTCTCCTTTCCTCCCCCACCAAAAAAAAGAAAAAAAAATTGTTGCTCATATCATTTATCACAGAAAACTTTTTGGAGCAAGATGAGTCATTGCAATTTGTTATTTTGGACATAGTTACAGGTTTTTAAGTCATTGGCAAGTCTGTGCTTCCCTCTGATTTTCTGTTTGACAGGCAGAGGGGAGGCAGTGAACAGCTCTCACCCTGCGGCCAGTGACACCCGGTCAGGCTGGAGCTCATCTGTGGCAGCTGATGGAAATGCTGCTGTCCTGAGTCAGCTGTTTCCTAGGGCCAAGCTGGGCTAGGAAACTGGTGTTTTCTCACAGCAATTAGATGAAGCCAGTGAAAAATCAGAACCAAAGGCTCATGTGTAACTTTCCATCTTTGAAAACACGGCAAATTGTGGCAGAGAAATAAATGAAGAAGGTGAAAATGAAAATAATGCTCCAGAAGCCAGCTGATGCAGTTGTACAGGGAGTTTCTTCCAGAAAAAGGACCCTGTGGAATGATTGCTGGAGGTGACTTATAGATATGACACCCCCAGCTCAAGGGAAGGTGAACCTCCAGGGTGGAATGCAGTGGACACATAAAGAATCGGTTCCATGGTGGTTCCCTGAGCATCATAACATGCAACTTTAGATGTTAGCAACACCAGGGGAGCTTGGTGTACTGACTAAAAAGTAACACGGAGGGTGGAGCGGAGCGGAGACACCACGGCCGGGCTCTGTGATCGCAGGGATGGGGAACTGGAAAAACAGGAACGGGAATGGTTGGTCCTTGCATTGAATCCACTGAAGCAAGGAGGTAAAATAATGGGGGTTCTGTTGACCTAATGCCCTACTTCTGATTTATATCACACTTGTCCAGTTCTGGGGTACTGACATGCAACGCCATGTCCTTTGGGTGAACTTTGCTCATTATAATACCAAAACACACCTCCATCCCCAAAGTTACCCACGTCCAAGGTGCGACCAACCCCCCCACAGAGCATGTGCTCTGAATTTTTTCTAGCATATACCTTTAAAAGCAAAGTGAGAGAACTTTATACCAATCAAAGTAAAGGTATGTATGACTAGAGTCACTCAAGCTCCACCTAAAAGGAAAAATAGGATAAAAAGACCCCAAAAGAGGAAGACTATTAGAGAAGATACCACCACAGACAAGTTGGGAGGACATCACTGACTTCTGGGATCAGTCAATAGGCTGAACCTCTCTTCCTCCCACAGGGACGCCTATTGGGTGAGATTCAAACACTCGGCTGTACCAAGTGCTTCGCTGGGAAACTTAGAATTCTTTAGAGCTCTTTTCTTTCATAATTTAATGCGCTTGTAGTCGACTGTATCATCATTTGCACATGCTTTGCAGACAGTGTATTTATCACTGGCAATCCAAAAGAGCCTGTACTGTTTCTTCAATAAACTGCGCTGCTCATTAATCTAGTCGTGATAGTTTGTTAATGCAACCAAACTCCCTAAGTCTGGTAATTCTCATGCATTGAATGTGACTAAGCTGAGAGTGCGGCGTGCTATAAGTGCATCCGTCATCATGACATGACCAGACTTATAGCACTGAATTGGACATTACTCAGAAACTAAACCTAGCCAGCCCCTCTGACATCTGAGGATAAGCTGGAACACAAGGGGGTTTATTTTCTGCCAAACTTCCTTACCTTTTAACACAACTGACCCTAAGCCTAAGGGTTTTCTTTCTCCCTTTTAGCAGTCACCAGCAATAAGCACTGAAGTGGAAGAGCCTTTTCAGCCTTTTGTGAATACTCATGCGCTTTTCTCTGATTTGTGAAAACTCAAGCCAGCCAGTGAGAGGGAGCATGATGCCTGCGTGGTCAGTGAGGATGAGTGTGCCAGAGAGGGAGCTGAGCGCATCCAGGAGAAGAGAATAAATAGAGAGCAACCTCCTGTACTCTGGAGAATCCCTACTAAGGCACTGATTGAATGACTGCACAGGGGAATGAATAGTTGACAGTGCTCCCAGATAATGGGCACACAGAAGTGCCAGCTAATTTATGATGTAAAACTGAGACCACCACTGGGATGAATCCAGCCCCTGTGGACCAGCTGCCTTTTAGGTGCGCACTTCTTTGGCAGCTTAATCTGAAGGGAAACTAGTTTTTGCGTGCAGAGATCACAGGGGAAGCAGCACACCGCCCACTGTGCATAGTGCAGCCAGTGGAGACCACTGGAGCCTACTTCCAAAAAGGAGCTCCTGAGGCAGCCCCGGGGTGCTCACCGAGGTCTGCAAGCACTGGTGTGAGCCTGCAGGGAAAAACAGCACCCCACAGCTTCACTAGCATTTGGAAAACAGGTAACAACATTTGCAAACTCTGGCTTTGTGGGTGCTGCTGGGCTGCGGGCAGTACGCACCATCCAGAGCTGAGCCAGACTCTTCTCTGGAGCAGCTGAAGGCTGCACTGCAGCATGAACCATTGCCGCTGCCAGGCACAGCTATGCTGAGCAGCACTACCCCACCTCTGCTTTAATTAAGAATATTGACTCTTGAAAAAGAAAGTCAAAGGTTTGGACAGGAAATAATAATTCTTAATAATCAAAGTATGTAAACACATGAATAAATACATCAGTCACTGGCTAATGCAAAAGCATACATCTACAGATGAGCGTGTAAGGGCACATGCATGCCCTCAGGCAGCAAAGGCATGCTCTGTTACTTTGATGCCACGCTTTAGTGAATAACTCCAGAGATAAATTCCTAATTCTCTTTTTTGGTGGTGGCAGTGTCTGCACAGAGTGATATGTACTGAAAGTGAAATGAACTCTGAGGATAAGGCACTTAGCAGACAGCTAGAGAAAGAGCATTTCTTTGATTTTAGACAAATCCTCCCTTCAGTGTTCTGCTTTTGATCTTTGCATGGAAGGATAAGTTTTATGTAAAAGACAAACGTCTATCAAAGTTTTATTGTAAAAGCATGCTTTTAACGGAAGGTGGCACACTGATTAAATTTGACATTTGAAGCAAGGTAGTCTAAACAGCCCAGGAATGCAGAAGGATTAAAGTGAGGTCTCACATAAAAACTATTGCTGTTTTATCAGGCAAGCATAGCCTTTTAGGCAATGAAGTTTGGGCGCTATTAATCTATGCTGACAGATAATGGCTAATATTTGGGCAGTTATAATTTTTTTTCTGCGACTTTTTCTGGTTAATAGAGCATGACTCAGTACACAAAAGATTCTTTAATGGTTCTACTTGATGTAATTTTGGGAACAAATAACAGTTATCTCTTGGAAACACTGTGTCTAGCTCTTGGGGACCATTTGAAAAGCATCATTTAGAGCCATAACTGAGATGGTTCAGAGCTCCTGGGAACTAAGGATGCAGAACCAGCTGCTCAGGGCCTGTATCACCGCACCAGCAAACTGCAGCTCTGCAGTGCTGGGAGAAGAGCCTGGGAAACAAGCACGGCTCTGCGAGCTGGGAAGTGAGGGCTACAACTGATGAAGGGACTTTACGTGGTTACCACGACTGCCCTCATGAGGCCTACATCCATCTCAGAGCAACAAGAGCAAGAATGGAGCAGAGCAAATTCCTTGGAGACAAGCATGACCCTCTGATGCGTGTTTAGTCCAGATGGAGAGTTCTTCTGTCTTACTCTGTGCTTTGTAAACCTGTTGCAAGATTGCTGCCATTTCTGAATTATTGCAGCAGTTTAAGGAACCATAAGAGTCAGTCTCAGTGCTATATTACATTTCTTGTTGATAACTCTTTCCTTTTGTCCAATTCATTCTCTTGCCTAGTAATCAGAAAGGTCAAATAGTAGCATTTATTGCAGTAAAAAATTGTCCAGCAGAAAGGAGAGTTGAACTTTAAGGAACATGAGTGATACACAAGGGATTAATCTCTGTTTCCATTTGTCTATAACAGAAAGTGTCCATTCATGTCTTTGCACTTCTGATGGTCATAAATAAGAAAAAAATCAAGTACACCTTCTAATTTATTTCCATGGCATATAGTTCATATCAGAGACACAGCTGGCACATGCACGGGCTTCTTCATTCTTTCCAGGGTGCAGTTTACAAAGCGCAGGAGGTAAAAATGATCCCAACCAGAAAAGCAGACTTTAGCAGCACCAAATACACAATTCTCCATTCCAGTGACCAAGGGACCTCAGTGCCACTGTCCCTGCTATATGTAACTGGCTCAGGCCAGTGAGAGGAGAGTTTGCACCGTTGGAGTCATTCAGCACTGCCAACACGCTTGGATAGCAAGCTGAGGGCAAGATCAGGGAGCTGGGGAGATGCCCAGTTTCCTTTCCCAGCAAGAAGGCACTGGCTGACCCACAGCCATAGCACGCTCCTGCCCGTCCTCAGGCTGTCTTGTCTGTCTGTACATGGTGCCAGTAAAACCACAGCAAGCAGAGCTGTGCCTTGCTCAGCGTCTGGTCAGAGGCTCCTGACTGTCCACCCCTCTGATGAGGGTTGCTGGTTTACCCCACCAAGACAGTCACTGAGCTGCTGTCTAACCGGGGTCAGGGCACTTTTTAATACATGTGCTAATTTTAAATCAAATGCTCTTCCCTCATTCCACCACTGTTTCTGCCCAGGCAGGCATGTGTGAGTGCAGATATGAATATCCTCTCACTTAAATCGCCCTTCCTACGTCAACTCCCGTGGTGGCTCAAGGACAAAGCAGTACAGCAAGGGGTAAATAATGGCAGCATTGAAGATTATGCAGAGCATCCAGGTTCTCATTAGAGAACTGGGTCCTCAGTCAATGGACTGGCATCTCTAATAGCCCTGTATTGAGATAATAATTGTGGCAAACTACATCCCCAGCCATTAGAGGCCAGAATGTATTATAAGAAACCAAAAGTGCATTAAAGGTCAGGCAATGAGTAAAATCTTTGGTGCCTCATAATTAAATAAATGATTCTTTGAATCAGGAATGGTAAAAGCCAAGTTTTAAATTGAGCTGACTTTAAAGTACTAGTGAAGATGTTTTGTCTGTGCAGACTGATCAGATCTGAGCAGGGAGAACCATGGAAATTTGTCACGGTGAGGCACCACCTCATTCAGCACGGAGACACAGGGCTGCTGGGGTGCTGACCCCTGCCATGCGTGCAGGGACAGTCGCAGAGCACAGAGCAGGCAGAGAGGCAACCTCAGCCCTCCTCGTCCTCTCCCAGTAGCACACCCGCAAACACTGCTTCAGTGGTGTTTTCAAACACTGTTAGCTAGAAACAAGGAATTGTAGGAGAGAGCTTTGCTCTGTTTGCTCCTGCACAGGAACAGCTGAGGCAGCTGCCTTCTCCTGGTGTGGGTACCAGCCGTCAGGAAAACCCTCCTCACCCTGCTGGGAAGGGGCTGGGGAGGGACAGGAGTCAAGTGAGAAAGCCTGGCTGTGCAAAGCTGTTCTGGCATGGATAAATGCAATGAGACCTTGATGCTGGGGTTTTTACCATGAGGTCAGATCTCCAGAGACAGCAGTGGGCAAACGGCCAGTGCATTTCCAGGGCCATCAGCTGCAGCAGGTTGCTGCTTTTGGACAGAGCACCGAGGGAGCTGCAGTCTGTGACCGGCAAGGTAAACACCACCAGCATGCTGCTGCTGGAAATAAAATCCCTAATAAATTGCTTGAAGAGCGCTTGAATGCCAGAGTAATGATGGAGGTGGGAACATCCTTGCTAATTACAGAAAGAGTGGGCTGCCCTGGGAAGCAGAGTGGGCAGGATTCCTCCTCCATATTTGTGCTGTACAATCAAACGTTTCTCTCACTGCCCGGAAACCTTCCTGTTTCCTTAACGTCTTGCATGGAAAGAATAACACATTGGAACAAAGTCATGGCTGCAACAACTATACCTATGTTGAAAAATAAACAAGGACAGGGGACACGCTGCTGACCCAAAGGCAAATGGCAGCACTGTGGAGTGCCCAGACCACGGCGGCTGCATGTTCAGGATCGGCTGCAGCCCAGGGGAGGCAGGTGGGCTTGTCTGAGCAGAGCTGCAGATGGCCGTCGGGGAGTCACTGCTCAGGCTTGCACCCTATTATTTAGCGCTGCAGACAGAGATGAGAATAGGATTCCTGCTACAGAGTGTGATATATACATGAAGAGTGTTTGATATGAGATGTGGTTATAAGACTGAGAGGAAGAAGGAAGTGAGAGAGCTCAACTCATAACTCTTCATTCAAATTGTTAGGGAGGTTCGTTCAGCTGTGCTTCCCACCTTGGAAACAGTCTAGAGACTGTGCACTAGTGACTGAGATTTTTAGCAATATAAAAATATGAATAATGAGAAAAATTTGATTTAGTATTGATTTAATTAGGGAGCGTTAATACTGATTTAATAAAAGAGAGTGTCTGTGCCATATGCTCAGCTGGTGGAATTAGTCATTTGGTCAGAAGGGAGAATCCTGGAGACATTCCTGCCCAACCTGAAAAGCAAACCCAAACAGCTGCTGGTCAGCAGCTCAATGTGCTTCAGGCAATTGTTTCCCCCCAAAAAGAAAAAATGATGGCAATCTTAGAACAACTGGCAGGAGATGCCCACTAAGCGCTGCATGATTCTACATGAAGACGTAAGGTACAATCTAGAGCAGGGCTAGCATAAAAGATTGTTTTTACCCTATGCACAGCAGTAAGACCTGGATGAAGGAGAGTGGTCTGAGCCCATTAGGACTGCTCTGAACTACATTGCTTTGGAAGAAAAAATGCTCTGTATTATGCACATCACTGGGAGGCAGCCTTCATGCCAAAGAAAGATGCTGTCTCTGTCCTTCGTAACTAGGTGAACCGAGTGACACACATTTGCTGACACACTCTTGCCTGGCAAAGTGTTGCCCTTCAGAGGTTTTCTGAGCCCAGGGCCTCCACCTGCAATCCAGGCAGGTCCCTCCTTCTCCAGCCGCTCCAGCTCAGCGGTGCGGACAGGCAGAAACAGCCAGGGGAGCGCAGTGCTCCCAGGCAGCGTCCCACCCGGGGGCACAGGGACACCAGCCCCTGCGCTCTGGCTCGCTGTGGGGCCAGCTCAGAGCGGCTGCAGCAACAGCAGCCTGCGTGGAGGAAGAAATGGGGAAAGCAGAACCCGGGAAGCCTAGCTCAAGACCAGGGACTGCCTGGAATAGGGGGTGGACAGGGTGGGGAGGGGACGCCTCCTCTTCTGAGAGCTGCTGGGGAGCGCTGAGCTCGGGGGGGTCCTACCCTGACTCTGCGGGGAGCAAGTTTGGCAGGGAAAGGGGCTGACCCCCTGGCTGCAGCAAGGCAGGGACCCTGCCGAGGTGAGTCCAGGCCAGCCAGGGCCAGGCAGGATGAGGTTATCCCAGGCTGAGTGCATTCCTCACTATTTCCTGGGAAATAGGACTGCCGGCGAGCACGCCTGTTGCTTGTACAACCGGATGGCATTGCCTTTGCTTTCCGTACTGCTGTGCCTGATCCTGAAGGGCTCTGGTTTAAGGCTGAATAGATGGTTTCTGTCAACATGAAAGAAAAGCTTTCCGGTTTTCATTTCAGTGAGAAAAATACTGTTTCCATCTGAATTCTTTTTCCTCCTCAGGTTTGGCAGCTAATCCCGAACTCCTTTTTTTTTTTTTCCCGGACTCCTAATTACAAAGTCTCACACTGGGGCACATCAAAATATGAACAATTAGAAAGACCTTCACACTGGACGTGGGCCTGGGACACATAAATACTGACATGAGAAAAAGATTCGGTGCTGGAGCAATTCAAGAGCAACACTGACTTGTTGCTTCTCTGAGTTTCTGGCATTGTCTCATTGTCATGGAGGCAAGCTCTTCCCTTTCCCTCCTCTATTGTACTGTCTTTTATCCTATTAGTTATCTTGACTTGGCAGTGGGTGTATATTCATTGCAGAGGTAATAGAAAAGGAAGAAAATTAGTCTTTTGGTGTGCATTTCCATGCTGTGCTCATAAACTGCTTCTCTGATTGTCATAATAATAAGTTAATAAGCAAACAGAAATAGACCAAAGATGGTTTTCCCATGTGTTGGGTGTACTATAGCTACGCTGGAGAAGATGCATGCTTAGAAATTAAAATAAGCCTGTCAGTGGACTGCTCACATATTGCTTCTAATTACAGATATTAGTTAAATGTTATATTGGTTTTATTTCCAAGTCACAAAAAAATCTACATTTTTCTGCAAGATGCTTTTAGCAAATGATAAATATAGAGCTCTCAGAGAAATCATGTTGCTTTGTTAACCCATGTGCATGTTTTTGGTTTATCTCCTATTACAATAATAAAAATAATGATGTACCTGCTTATCACTATGTAAATCAATGTATTATTAAAAGTAAGGCACATTTTTGATTGACTAAGGCTGGCAAATACCCCATTTCCACATCATGAGATGTGCATCCTCAGAAATGTTTATTAAGGGGAGAATACTCACTGTATCAGCATTTTCTGTTCTCTGGTACTAACCAGTTTATTGCTGGTCTAGATTTGGGGAAAATTGGTTTAACACGGAAGAGAATGTTGGAATTTTTATTGACTATTTTTTGTCTTGCTTTTTGTTGCTATGGAAACAACCCCTTCTTATTCTTAAATCATTTGATCGTACCATTTCCTATCAAGCAGATTTACATTTCTCTTGCAGTTTCAGTCATGCCTTGCCACTAACAGTTCCTCCCAGTGATCGCTGGCTCTGCACCACCCCAGTTTTTCACATTTCTTCATTACAACAGAAAGTTAAAACTGTGACATTTCTCCCAAACTGCTTGTCCTTTGCAGCAGTGGTGCAATAGGAAAAGTAAAGCTCTGCGAGCTGGGCTGCATGGTGCTCACCTGCATGCAGCGACCTCAGTGCCCGGCGGGTAGCCAGGTGCCCCAGCCCTGGAGGGCACACCAGCACCCCCAGTACCGGCACCCAGCACGGCTGCCTGGGGGCGGGGGCAGCCTGGGCTCACGGTGCACAGGCTCGGGGATATAATGAGCTCTCATAGCTCCTCATGGCGCTGCTTGGTGTGAACTGCCCCAGGAAAAGAGAGAAACAGGTAAGATGAGCCTGCAAAAGCTGCAGACGTCTTTTTTTGGGGGGGGTGTCTGTGCATCCCCTGTGCCTGGCCAGCCCAGCACCCTTCCCACGTGCACTGAGCTGACACGTTCTCTGCCCAGCTGCTCCCTCTCTCCTTCCAGCTGCAGCTCGGGGCGGGATGGGGCCTCCACTGGGGATGGCAAAGCACGCCTGTGATTTTCCAGAGGCACAAAGCTCCTTTGGGGTGAGGAGGGTGGCTGCCTGGCCCCAGTGGGGATCTCACATGGCTTTAATATCACTGGCACTGCCCCTCCATGGAGGCTGAGGGGCTCATACCTGTTCCCTGTGTCTTTGCACACAGGAGTGCTCTGAGTGGAGACAGCACATCCCCAGCCGCCACAAAGATGCATGTACTGGTTTTGGCCGGGGTGGAGTTGATTTTCTTCATAGTAGCTTGCATGGTGCCATGTTTGGGATCTGTGCTGAAAACAGTGTTGGTAACACAGGGATGTCTTAATCACTGCTGAGCGGTGCTTGCACAGAATCAAGGGCTCTTCTGCTCCTCACCCTGCCCCACCAGCGAGCAGGTTGTGATAGAGTTAAACAGGGACTTGGTTTTTTGGACCTAGTGGTCAGTGGGGTCCAGATTCTGCTTCATCCAGTGTTTGTAAAACCTTTGAGTAAAAAATCTGGGGTTTGTTCTCTCCTTCACCTCTTCCTATTATTATTAATCTCAAATTAAGATCTACCAAGCCTGTTGGCCACAGACCCATGGATAGGTCTTGTGGTAAATGGAGGAAAAGGAAGAAACATAGCGTTATGAACATACACTTAAAGTAGGCAGATCCTCAATAGACTGGTCTAGATTTATTTATTTTGGCAAACAGTTATGCTGTCGGCTTTAGGGAAGTGTTTTCTTTAGAATGTGAGGTTTGGTCAGCAGTGAGTGCAGTACACAACGCTCCTCATTTATTTTGATCAAACACTAGAGAAGACAGAAGGAGTACTTGGACTAAATTGTATAAATTTTGTTTCACTTCCATATGAAGACTGGCAATCTCTTTGTCAAGCTTCTGAAAAAAACAGAGCATCAATGTTTGACAACAGTTCTGATTGCTGAATAAATGCTGGTAATTATATTATCAGTTTATAACAGTTTATTACATTAAAAAATCCTCTCCATTATTCAAGACACACCTGTGCACGTTATTTTTGGAGATGTCTCAGGCTTGTTAAAGTTTTCTTAAGTATCCTAACAGTAGGTGTAGGCTTGCCTTTATATTTTTGTTGTTTCTACCTCACAGCTGATGATTGATGTTCTTATTTACCATCACATTTGAGTCGGAATCTGGGCTGATGGATGTTGCTCTTTGTAGTTTGCCTCCCACTCACAAATTATCAGCTTGATCCTAATGCCAATAGTCTTAAACCTGGGACTCCTCATTTACACACTGCTCTGTTTACCAGTGCTTAATGGTTGCAGCAACTAACTTTTTGTTTTCACTGACTTCTCTTGGCTACTGTCCTGCTTTTAATGCAAATTTGGTATAAGAGCATACGTGTTTAGAAAAACAGACTGGTAAAGTGAGGATATACCTTCCTGAAAAATCAGAAATTATGCATATCTCACAGTTTAATATACTGAGATTACAGTCAGGTTAACATTACTGAAAATCTTTAAGAAGCCAGTGTTTATGCAGGCCCATATGCATGTCTCATAATGTGCCCTCAAAAAAAAAAAAAGAAATACAGAAAAAAGCAGGAGAAAACCTACTCATTGAATGACAGGGAAATGCTGGCTGAACTTTGCATATAACATGCATTTTCCAGTGGTGCCTTAGACACATACGCGAGAAGGGCTGAACCTGGGAAGGAAGGGTAAGTGCTGAAAACAGAAAGTGCAGCAGAGCAGCTGCAGTGGGCAAGGGCCATCCGTGACAAGTGTCCCAGGGACAGGGCACAGTGCTGGGTGACGGCTCAGCTCTGCAGCTACGCGCCAGACCCGACCACCAGTATCTCCCTACTGGAGCACCCCTTCCCCTGGGCAGTGGCAGAGCTGCAGCCATCTGCCAGGAGCCCACCACAGCCAGGGGCCAGCCTGTGCCCTGTCTGCTGCCTTTCTTGCTTTCTCAGGACAGAGAGGGTGTCCCCTGCGCAGGTAGAGTGGCTCGCGTCTGCTGGCGACAGCATCTGGCAACCCTTTGCCATGGCCCCACCGGGTGGAAAAGGCACTCTTCTGCAAGATGTGATCTGGGGAGAGAGCAATGGGTTTCCAGGTCTCACAGGGACTGAAAATGACAGACTGACAGCCTGTGACGAACTGCTGACTTCAGCTTACTGGCTCGTCCATCATGAATAAATGATTGATGACGTTTGAAGGGGAGCGCAGCATAGAGGGAACCTGTACACTGAGCTGGTATTGATTGACTGTGCAGAGACAACTAAGCTTCTTGGGTTGCTCTCCTGTGCTGGGGATGCAGATGAAGCAGAATCTCAGTGTAATTAAGAATTAAAACCATTAAAGAAACCTGGTCATTTCAACAAGACACAAAAATTGCCATGGGCATGGAGAAAGGACATTTCTCTTCCATGTCAGCATTCAGTTGTTCAGGAGCAAAGTGTCCTATTGCTCTTCTGTGAAGTAACTCAGACATTATATCGGTTGCTAATTATATTTTTTATTAAACCTATGCACATATTAGGGTTCTAACAGAAACAAGACATACACAATCATTAAAACTAATTAATCACTTTACAGTATGGCTTTGCTCCTTATTTATTTTAAGCTAACTTCAGAAATGTTTCTAATATGATACTATCAACTAATTTATTTCTTTAGCCTCATCTGAGAGACAGAAGATCAAGCAGCAGAGACAATTTTTCTTCTTTTCCCTGCAGAGGTCCAGACACTGCATGTGACACCATGCAGCAGGGAGACTGGAATTATACAGAGGTTGCCATACTGTATTAAATGGCATTTAAGTTGGTGCTAATATGTGTGAAATTCAGTAGAAGCCAGCACAGAGGACTTCCCTGGCCGTGGGGCTGAAGCTGAGCTGGGGAGAGGCTCAGCCTTCAGAGGGCAGACACTTTGCAGGGGGCCCTGGAGCCAGTTTACAGCCTCTTGCTAAAACAAGCACCACTCGCAGCTCTGCTTGCTTCTGAGTTCCAGGTAGGACCAAAGTTTTATTCTGGCTATATCAAAAGTTTAAAAGCAAATGTCAATGGACATTTTATTGCAACTAAGGGCAACTTGTGCATAAACATCTAACTTTCATGTGCGTTCCTTTATCCTGGTCAATACTCGTACATTAATTTTGTATTCATGGGCAAAACACAGAACACATATAAAGGGATGAAGTACTTGCAGGCAACCCCCAGGTCCAAGCACTTCAATGGTCTAACTTTTTTTTTTAATGGGTCAGAACACAGAGCTTCTTGGAGTAGCATTCTTTGGTGCACCTTGCCCTGGGAAAATAGGTAATCAAATGCATAAGGAAGAGAAAAAAAGAAGCAACGAAAACTCTCTCTCAGTTGTGTTACCAGTTTTCACCTGGGAGCCCTGTTTGCCGTGCAGCTGGTGGGATGTGCACGGGAGGCACCCGTGGCCAGAGCACATGCTGGGTCCGTGCACGCACACAGGGTGTGTGCTGCTCCCGTGTGCATGCGTGGCATTGTGCCCTCTCCCAGCCTGTCCCACGCTTGCCCGCCGAGCATTGCTGGGGTTGTTCGTCTAACACCCCTTGTGCTTTGTGAAACTGTGTGCCTTTGCAGCATTAGTTTTACATCGCCGTGTTCAGCACTTGAGCTGGGGATACCTTCAGTAACAGTATTGTCAGACCCTGCCATACCTGCCACGGCTTTTCCGTGTGGCTGTCTAGGCTACGGAGAGCTCAGAGACCAGACCACATGCCCTTGTGCAGCCGTCTGCGCGTGGGAGGGACAGGCGGTGAAAAGGAAGGATAAGGATTAAGCTAACAATTTCAAGCCGATATTGGGCAGATAGAACAATTCTCACCTTTTGTACCAAGTATGGAGGCTGCCAGGATCCTGGCCATCCCGGAGTCAGCCCGAAGGTGCGTGCCCTGGAAGAGGAGAGAGCCGAGGTGGTTGTTCCCATGTGAATGCCAGCACCGACGCCACGCTCCTCATTGCTGCTGCTGCTCCCCTCTGCAGCCCCAATTTCACCCCGACTGCGCTGTGTACCTGCAGGTGCTGGCAGGGGCTGGGGAAGTGTACCTGGTCTCACAGCGTATTAAATCTTTGCTATCAAGGCCCTGTCTGTAGCTTCTAATGAATGAGATGAAACAAAGCCTCAGAAAGCAAAGAGAGGAAAATGAAATGCAAGAGAATATTGATTGTAATATGAAGAGTGGAGTCTGGTTATTACCAGATACTACCAAAGTGCTTTTCACTAAGTTTTTTGTGACACAGGACATAAGCAGCTTTCATCTGGGCATTTGGTCCTTTCCTCAGATTAAGAAGGGAAGTTGTCTTTGCTTTAAAACTTGTTTTTTATTAATTTAAGCCGAACTGATGAAAGCTGTGACCCTACACCAAATTCAATGACACGTCTGTGCCATACGTTATGGTAAGGTGTCTATAAAATGATGATGCAATGGTAACTGGATAGATGAGTAATGCATGCAGGGCACAAGAATTGCAGCAAACCCTCTGTGACCTCTGTTCAAGCAGTAATGAATGTAGGTATGCACAGAGACCTTGGGATCCTGGCTGCTTAGCAGACAATTAATGAAATGGCAAATATAGCGAGTTTGATTTCTTCATGACCTCTTCCAAACACCTTTGAATTCTTCACAATATCTTGTCTGTTTTCTGACTGGCTCTTTGCACTGGCCATGTGCTCTTGTGTTTTGTTACAAGGGAGAAAAAAAAAAATTCCCCCAGGAACTCATGAGCACAATTTTGCTGCATCAGCTTTGTGATAAGTTGGCTTTGGGAAACAACTGACAGTATATTTCTCCTGCTGTGTTTAGGCGAAAATCAGCTGTGTCTCTTAACTGAAATGTTTTAAGCTTGCCTGTGTCAGGTAATAAAATTGTGTTGCTTTTTATAACTAAATGCCTTGTGATATCTATTTCGAAGGCTGACATTTCTAATGCACTAACACCCTTGAGCAGAAAAAAGCTATTCAATTTCAAGTGTAAATTCATCCACAGATGTTTTAAAGATCTAAGAAAAGGTCAATAAGGACACTGATAGAATTATGGGGATGCTCCACGCTAACACTGTCCAAGATGCTGTTTCAGCAGAGGAGAAAGGGGATTTGGCATCCAAGTTCATTTAGTAAAGCTAATAATCTCAGCATTTCATACATAGTGGGAGTTTACACGTTGATAGCAATCTCAACAGGGAAGCTTGAAAAAGCAGTTAATTATAATAAAAGACCTCTGATACAGTCTTCAGTTTTGAGCAATTTTCTACTTTTTCTGTTTATCTGGAGTCTGAGGTTGGTGCCCTTTAATGGAATTCCCAATCACAGATTTTATTTTGTGCATTCACACAAACAGTTCCTGTTAGGTCTATTCATCTATTTATTTATATTTGTATGAAACACCACCAATAAATTTTTAAGTTTATCTTAATGCTAACTGATGTCATCTGGCAATTTTCAGAGTCTGCTGGTGTTCTTGGCCCCTTTGAAAGGTCTGTCTGCATATTTAATGCATTGTTTTTCCTCTTTGGATGCTGTTCATGCACTGACTTTATTTCTCTGAAGTTGGTTGTCCAGAGGGCAGAGGTGGATCACGGAGGGCACCTGACTGCAGAACCATGGGGCAGCGTTGGGCTTTCACTGCGGGAGCTCGGCGTTGTGGAGCGGGGTGTCAGCCAAGGTGTCCCCCATGGCTGCGGGCACAGGGTGGTTGTCCCTGATGGTCCTCCCTCCATGGCCTTGGAGGCTCAGAAGAAATGCTGATCTTCACCCCATCATCTGAGCCTGCCACAGGATGGCATCCTCAGCATGCCACACCAGATGACCACACCACCACCCCTGGGATCTGCTGTGTGGCTGAGAGAGGCAAGCAATTTACCCATACCATTGGCAGGAGGATCTGTGGAGGTCCATTGACTTTGGCCCTCTGGTCCCTGCCATGGGCAGGCAGCGACCAGCAGAGCCCGGCCAGCCCTGATGTTCAATTGCTGGGCTAGGGGTGACCTGTCCTGCCACAACAAAGAGGTCCTAAAAATAGGATCAAAAATGAGGGTGAAATCCATTGCTCACAGAACAGATGGTTTTGGAGCAAATACAGGCCATGGACAGGTGCCGGTGGGCAACTGGACAGAGTGTCCCTGCTCTGGATGTGGCCCCTGTATGACACCTTAGCATTAGGAGCAGCATCTACACCATGCCTTACAGACTCAGTGCCGGGGAACGGTCCTGAGCACATTTAACTTCCTAAGATATGCATACCTGCCTCCAAAAAAAGAAAATAGAGGGTTCAGCCTTCTGCTGCGCTTTGCAAGGAAAGGCACCTGTGCTTGTGGACTTCACAGGAGTGTGCCTGAGCTGACCTGTGGTCCAGACCCTCAGGAGAGCAGGACCCCGTGGATGCAGCTGGAGGCCAGCGAGAGGCAGCCAGTATCCACGTAAAGGTCTCCATAAACTGAACCCTAATTCTGATGTGCAGGCTGGATGGTGGAGAGTGACTGCCCTGCTGCTGCTGCAGCAACAGCCCCAGTGCAGCAGAGGCGATGGTGAAGGCTGTCCCCCGGCCAGCAGCAACCTGCTTCACACCGAGAAACACCTCCAGGCAGCTGGGTTGATACCAGCCTGTGAAGTTGCTCCTGCAGGGAATTTAGCACTGCACATCTCTGGCTGGTATGTAACACAGCGCCAAAAATCATCAGTCTAAATTATCTTCAGACACTCTGATTTTACTTTCTGATTTCCGGACTTGCTCCCTTACAACTTTAGGTTGTAAAGGCAGAGAGCCAGCCTCAACTGCTAGCAGCTCTCCATGCCTTGATGTTAAATATTTATGTCTCCTGCAGTTCTCAGTGTGTGGGAGTCACTAAAGCTCACCAGATTAACTAAAGCAAAGTGATAGTCCATGGCACTTTACCAATAATGTGCTTTGGCGTGTGGCACAGTGCCTCTCTGAGGCTATGTGGAGAACTTTCTCTGCATCTGCAAAAGAAAGACGTGGTGTCTGATGCCTACACTTCCAAGAAGCTGCACCTTTAGTTTCTGAGGGAATTCATGCAAAAATTGTCACCACTGGTGACAATTTGTACACTGGCCGGGGGTATCTGAATCCCAGCATCGTTTGGACCCACACATACGCTGAGGCAGTAGTGTGGAAACGTGGGTAATTAGAATGGAAGCAGGTTCTTATTTGGGGGAGGGGGGGAACATAACTGCGGTTTGCAGAAGTACCAAGATTTTCCAACTGAAATTGTCTTCTCTAGAATAAAAAATCTTTGAACAGCTAGACAGAATATTTATGAGTACGCATCCAAAGACAAGGTGTGTAAGGCATGAACACCATGCTAGGTTTTTCAACTAACAACTCTGCCAATATCACTGATTACCCCAAATTATAACTGCATATATTTTACATTAGATTTTCCTGTTAAGGTCCCCCTGGACTTGCCCATGACCTTGGGTTTTCTGGAAGGTGCATTCCTATAGACATCCATCATTGTCCTCAAAAAAGTCCTGAGGAAACAAATGTGAACATGGGGAAGGGGAAGAACATGCACTAATGCATGTGCACACCACTGTCAATATTCATCAGGGGTCCTTTCAAAATCTGACTTCCTTTTAATTTTTCATTGTAGAAAAATGTTTATTTATGTGTTTTTAGAGGTGCTGTTAGCCCTGTTATGCTAGTTTCAGGCTTTCCACAATGGGTGTCAGGCACTGAAGAGCTTTTGCAATTTAGAAGGCTGTTCATCAGGTTCTCAGTGATACTGGAAACCTCATTTGCTCTAAAATCCCAGTTAAATGTGGAATAGGCCATTCAAAGCTGAAGACAAGTGCACAGCAAGATAATGGATTAAATTTTGGTTTTTTTTAACTTAATAATAGAATTTTTTTGTTCTTTATCAGTTTTGAAAATCACAATTTTTAAAAATGTGGAAGATGAGAAGCCCAGAAGTGGAGTGATAAATCCAGTAAAGACCCTATAAATCAGCCTCACATGCTATCACATGTGCATGATGTGCACACAATATATGTGTGCATTTAGGTATACTGAGAATTAAATTTTTCTTTTGTCTTGTTCTTGCCCCATAGATAAGTTTATGTGGACATAAATATGTAGAGATAGAGTGAGAAAGAAAGATTTTACACATTAAGAGTAAAAGAGAAACAAGCAAAGACTAGCACTTCTTAGGCACAAGTTTTTATGCTTAAATTTTTAAACCTACCCATTTGGGGGATTTAGTTGGCATTTATGGAGTCATACAACTGTAGAATAGTGGTGTTTAAAAGAGACCTCTGGAGTTCATCTGATCCAAACCCCTGCTCAAACCTGGAACAATATCTCAATGATACACCTAATGTCAAGGTTTGGTTAAGGTCATAACTGGTCAGGTTTTGAATGTCTGTAAGGATGGAGATAGCCCCACCATGCTGGGTTTCGGCTCCAGTGTTTGACCACTGTCATGGGAAAATACTTTTCCTAACATGCAGCAGGAGTTTTCCATGTTCCAACATCTTCATTCCCCTTGAGCCTCCAGTACTGTTTGGTTTTTATTTATTATTTGTTATTTGTTCATTAGCTGAAGCATGATGCCTGGTAAGAACACAAGTACACTGGCAGGACTGTGTATCACTCTTTTTGAAACACATCCTGCTAGCTCAGATCATGAGAAGTTATGACCCCAGCAGCATCACCAGTGCTCACTGGATGCAGCTGTGTAGGATGACTGCCTGAGTGGCCACAAGTCCATTGCCGTGGTGGAAAGGATTTTCTGGTGGGAGGGTTTTGCTGGGTTTACTGGACTCATGTAGATCTGGAACCATTCACACATTTAATGACAGTGAAATTGCTGATATAAACAAGTTCCACGTTGGGCAGTAGCCCACACTGCCAGGCATGCATTATCAGGGTAGGTATGGATGCTCCCTCCGTTCCCAGCTCCTGCTGGGACGTCACTTCCCAAGGCCGCTCTGCGGCTTCAGTCCTGCCTCCAAGCCTGGTGAAACAAGCTGCCAATGGAGAAAATCACCCTCCTTCAACATCAAAAGGCAAAACCATCCTTAAAACAAGTAATGTCATAAAGAATCTTGACAGCGATGGCATAGCTAGTGTGTGCTCAGACTGATCATTAAAGATTCAGGTGATACCTGGATGAAGGTTAAATTTCGATGCTCTTGAAAAGCCTACCTGCTGAAGGACAAAACCAGAGGAAATCTGGCAGAGAAAATGAGTGTAAATTTGGGAACAGCCAGCATAATGGAAGTGCAAGATCACACACATGACTTGAAAGGAGTGTAGGAAGCAAGTTTTGATGATAAACAGGGACTTTATGACCCTGTGGTTTAGAAAGCTCTCTGTTGTCTTCATGGCATCTCATATCTGCTGGATGTTACAGCCTGTCTTTTTATTTCTCTCAAAACCTGCATTTACCCTTTGC
>NW_010973114.1:240057-240272 GCF_000737465.1 Haliaeetus leucocephalus
CAACTAGGTCATAGCTTTCTAGCAGCATGGTGGCTTCCAACTCCTCCTGTTTGTTGCCCATGCTGCATGCATTGGTGTAGAGGCACTTCAGCTGGGCTGTTAGCCGTGTCACCTTCTTAGCGGAACACCTCTTAATTCCTTTGAGGTATTTCACTGGTGTTTCCCTGTTAGCTCTTATTACCTCAGGAGCCCCTGGCTCATCTTTGTAAGACTTC
>NW_010973114.1:240323-264870 GCF_000737465.1 Haliaeetus leucocephalus
CACCCCATCCCTCTAACCTTGATGTGTTGTCCCACAGCTTGTCATGGGCAAGCCTGATATTATCCTCCTTCAAGTCTAGTTTGAAGCTCTGTCAATGCGCCCAGCTAGCTCATGAGCAAAGACCCTCTTCCTCCTTTGAGAAAGGTGAATCCCATCTGACACCAGCAAACCTGGTGCCATGTAGGCCATCCCATTATCAAAAAACCCAAAATTGTGGTGGTGACACCAGCCACAGAGCCATATATTAATGGACTGGGTCCATCTGTTTCCTCCAATGTTGATGCCCACAACTGGAAGGAGAGAGGAAAAAATAATCTAAAAATAACCTCTGCTCCAGATTCCCTTACCAACTGTCCCAAGGCCCTGAAGTCTCTTTTGATCGCCCTTGGACTACACATTGCAGCTTCATCGCCACTCACATGGAAGTGCAGTAATGGGTAATAGTCCGAGGGCCGTACAAGGCTTGAAGTTTCCTGGTGATGTCCTTAACCCGGGCCCCAGGGAGGCAGCAGGCTTCCCTAAGAGGAGGCTCTGTCTGGCATATTGGACCCTCTGCTCCCCTCAGAAGGGCGTCACCTACAACTAACTACAATCTGTCTTTTCTTCCTTGTGGAGGTGGTCATGACAGAGGGGGTAGGCCTTTCTGACCTTAGCAACACCTCTGGTGTAGATGGACCATCCTCCACATCATCCATTGACTGGCCTTCCACATCCAGAGCCTCATGCCTGTTGTACAGAGGCACCTGGGAAGGCAAGCTGGGCAAGGAGGGAGTTCCCCTGCCGCCGAGCATGACTTGCCTCCATTCACTCCTTTCCTTTAAGTTACTGCCTTCTGCCTGGTGGGGGGAGGATACAGGATCCCCTTTATCTTGGTTGTTTTCTGTTGGCTGCTCCTGTTTCTGTCTAAGGGAGGGCAGAGCATGGTTCCACCAGTCTATCTCTTTCTCAGACTTTGATAGTGTCTCACAGGCATGATTAACTATATGTGAAAATCTTGTCAGTGTTTTTTTGTACAGATTTCTTCAAAGAAAGCACAGAGACAACAAGCAATTATCTATTGTTCAGTTGTCAAAGCTCTGTGATTATTTTCTACATGAAACCAAAGGGAGCACAGCATTAAATTGCTGCTTTTGTAAACTACCAGTGGACAATTTGGACCTCTGTTACAGAAAAAGAGCAAAGCAGAACACTATTTTGGGGAAGCTAAAGAGCAGTCAGTGCTTTCAGAGCATATTTGAAACTTTGCATGCCTTGGAGAAATGGTAGAGGACAGAGCACAGATTCCGTTAGTTTCCAAAAGCAAGTTGTTTCGTCAGAGAGCTGCTTCAGAGAGACACCAGAAGGCTCTCGTTATACTGGAAATTACTTGAACTATGGACTGAAAAAACTAAAGATGTCTCATCCAAGATCTTTGTTTGCCACCATGAGCGTGAAAAAGACCCCCCCCAAAATGATTACTGGTTTGGATTTTTGTTGTTTGTTGTTTTATTTTTTTAAATGTTTTTCAGATGTTTTTGTTAAGGTCAGTGCTCAAAGAGAGCAGATGGAAGGAGGTGATCCTTCCCCTCTACACAGCACTGGTGAGGTCACAGCTGGAGAACTGTATCCAGAGCTGAGGTCCCCAGTACAGGAGAGACATAGACATACTGGAGAGAGTCCAATGAAGGCCCACAAAGATGATGAAGGGTCTGGAGCATCTGTCCTATGAGGAAAGGCTGAGAGAGCTTGGACTGTTCAGACTGAAGACGAGAAGGCTCAGTGGGATCTTATCCATGTGGATAGATACCTGAAGGGAGGGTGCAAAGAGGCTCTTCTCAGTGGTGCCCATTGACAGGAAAGATTGAGGTTCTCAGATGTGCTGGAGAAGCAATTCGCCACTTTTTCCCAGCCCTCCAGCACGAGTGTCATCTGTCCTGCTGGGACACTGGGACCAGGATTTGTGCTCCCCAGGGACAGCGCAGATCAGGGCAAAGCAAGCACCACAGCGGTGCAAGTGTTAAATAACGAAGGTGACAGCCCCTGCCAGGGGAGAGACCTCAGCACTGCTTGCTTTTTGCAGAAATAAATGATTGAGGGCTTCTCTACAGTTGTGCTGTCCTGACAGGAGTGTAAGCTGAGGAAGAGTGGTGGTCTTCCTCCAGGGTAGGGCAGGCAACCTGGCAGCTGCTGGGATGGCTGGGCACTGCGCGGGCAGCCGAGGGGTTCTGCACCCCACGCCTGGTCCCGAGTGGGAGCCAGTGACCGGAGACCAGCACCCTTCCTGGGGGATGCAGGCAGCCACAGACATCATCCATGCCATCCTAGGTGTCAGCGTGACAAACCCTTCGCAGTTCAGACTGCTGAAACAATCACACCCGTCTCAATGGAGCAGAGCCTGTTCTGTAAAATCCGCACTGTTAAATATCCCTGTCTGTGACTTCCCGAGGTTAGCACAACAAATTAACAATGTATGGAGCTGTTTACATGTTGAGGCCAATACATCTTGCTCCTAAGGGAGGGTGTGAAATGTGGAGGAACAAAGTGCAACAGAGTGCCTTTGGAGAAGCATGTATAAAACATTAATTGCATCTGTCTACAAACAATAACAAATAATTTCTCAAATCTACTTTGAGCATTTTTGTTTTTACTGCTATCACACGTTATTTTCTAATTTTCTTTATAACACCAACAGAAAAGGGGAAAAGCACTTTTTCAGCAGTCTGTCTACAAGCTAAAGAAAATACTTTATTTAAAGCTTTTGCAGCTCTATCTTATCTTTTCCTTTCTGAAGGATTTGATCATGAATTATACATTCCAGCACAACATGAAATATTTAACTCATGCTCTTCAATTCCAGTGCAACTTCCCAAACAGAGAAATGAGTCTGAGCACAGAAAAGACCGGGTATATAGATATGAATCCACTAGTGCTTATAACAGCTTTCCCCTGCTTAGTGCCCAGATCAAAAGGACGGAAGCCTCAGAAGGCTTCAGGTGGTCAGCACTGCTCTGCATGCCATTCACTTAATTACAGGAGAAACTTGGCTTCAGCAGATGGATTGTGCAAATATGAATTCAGGCTTGATGGTCTGAAAATATGCCTGCAGATTTCTAAAGGTTGGGGGGAAAATATGTAAGAAAAATGAAGTGCAATAATTATTGCTCACACAATGAGGCTATCCCCTTGTTTCAGAATTTCTTCAAGCCAGCAGGAAGGTCACAGCACTGTAACAGGATAGCAAACATTAAGGGAGGATACAACATCCATGTCTTGGACCATTCGCTTACACCATGCTGCGGTTGTACTGGCTTCTCCTTAGAGCTGTGCTGGAAGAGATCTGATACAAAGCAAATGTGAATCAGGTCAAGGGTTGTAAGCAAGTGCATTCAATTTAGTTTTAATGAGTGTGCATAAAAAATAGAATTAGAAAGGAATTCTGACTTAGTTTCCAGTTGTATTACTGCAGATACTATATGGTTACACACAATGTCATTTGCTCTGGTGTCGTGGTTTAACCCCAGCCAGCAACTAAGCACCACGCAGCCGCTCACTCACTCCCCCCCACCCAGTGGGATGGGGGAGAAAATCAGGAAGAGAAGTAAAACTTGTGGGTTGAGGTAAGAATGGTTTAATAGAACAGAAAAGAAGAAACTAATAATCATAACGATAACACTAATAAAATGACAACAGTAATGATAAAAGTATTGGAATGTACAAATGATGCACAGGGCAATTGCTCACCACCCACCGACTGACACTCAGTTAGTCCCCGAGTGGCAATCCCCCACCCCCACTCACCCCAGTTTCTATACCAGATGTGACGTCACACGGTATGGAATACCCCTTTGGCCAGTTTGGGTCAGCTGCCCTGGCTGTGTCCCATCCCAACTTCTTGTGCCCCTCCAGCCTTCTTGCTGGCTGGGCATCAGAAGCTGAAAAATCCTTGACTATAGTCTAAACACTACTTAGCAACAACTGAAAACATCAGTGTGTTATCAACATTCTTCTCATACTGAACTCAAAACATAGCACTGTACCAGCTACTAGGAAGACAATTAACTCTATCCCAGCTGAAACCAGGACATCTGGTTGTCCAAAGTGT
Organism: Haliaeetus leucocephalus; assembly: GCF_000737465.1. Taxonomy (NCBI): domain Eukaryota; kingdom Metazoa; phylum Chordata; class Aves; order Accipitriformes; family Accipitridae; genus Haliaeetus; species Haliaeetus leucocephalus. The sequence goes on from NW_010973114.1 coordinate 244,405, forward strand.
GTCATGGTTATTGATTAGTTGGCATGATCTTTAAGAAAAATAATGGAGGAAGCCATAAAGGTAACTGTGTCCATTTTCCAGCTAAAGGAATTACATAAATATTTGTTACATACACAAATGGAATATACAATGATTTTTTAATTCAGTGTGGCTGTGGAAAATATAATTTCAGATCTAGAACAAAATAACAGCTCATCTTAACCATAGCCCAGCATTTGCAATTACCTAAACTTGTTTAGGAGTTGAAGAACAAATTCCCTAAGACTCAAGGTAGAGGACTGAATGCCATTAGTTGCTCCATTTTCTCACCATTGGAGCATGTAACACACTTTGCAAAGCATGGTAAGACAAGTAGCTTCAGGAAGTACTGCCTCATAGAGCCACTTTTTGCTGCGCATGAAGTGACACAGAACTGCTGGATTTTGTGGTCCTGTCCAACCAGCTCACGCATCGTCTTCTTGCATGATGTCACTTCACTGACATGCCATCACCTTCTGAAGCACACTGATTTAACTATCTTCTGGTAGGCTTAGACCATGATGCCTGAAACCAGGCAGCCTATGCTAGAAAAAATTAAAACTTTATTTTTAATCTATGAGTGTCAGCTAGTCTGCTCTGGCAAACCTAGAACATTTCTTCTTGGTGACTGGAAATGCTACATCCCCTGATTTGTGCTTTCAGATAAAACAAAACTCGACAGCCTTACAGTGACGAGAAATAAAAAACATTCATTCAGACACTTTGAAACAAACTAGACTTGCCTTCTCCCACCTGAGGGTTCACCCTGAGGTGTGATTACACCGTGTAAATGTTGGCTGTGCTCATGGCCCTGAGCCTATGGAGATCCTGAAGCCCAACCAGCAGGGAGCCACAGGCTCTGGAGAAGTGTCACAAAGTCCTCAAATTTTGCTTGAAACTGAATTTTTCTGAGAGGAATTGCTGGTTTTCTCCTCTCGACTTGAATGACCTTCCAGCCTGCCAGCTACTACGGACTTGTTGCTGCTGGTCATCCTGCTGGAGGGCTTCCCAGCCTCTGCTCCCCTCTCTGTGGAGCAGCCTAGAGCTCACAATGCAGACCCGAGAAGGGCAGCCTGCCACAGCTGGTGATGTGCTCAAAGGCATGAGATTTAAGGCAAAGGATGGCCACGGCCAGAAAGCAAAAGGTGGCTTTCTCTCAAGTGCTTCCTTCACTGCTACTTCAAATTTGATTCGGTCACTTCTTAACTTGCCTTTGTAGTTTTGGTGGTGGCATTTCCTAAGCTAAAACAAAATCATACCGAGAGAATGAAAGCAATTCCTATGCTGTTCTGAACAATCTTGCACTACTGAAACTCCGTTCACTAAAACCCTAAAGCTTCACAGACCAGAGCAAGGAGAATAATTTTACTGTGTGAAGAGGTTACCTTTTTATCTGCTTTGGGTAATTTCACATGCAGCTTTCTTCTGTAACTGCAACACCGCTAATATTCATGTTGATCTGCCAGTTTTCCTGCCCAGAGAGTTCTTACCAGGAGCAGGAAGGACAGTGTCTTACCTTCAGACAGGGAAAGCATCACACACTGACAGTCATCTCAAACACAAAAGACCCACTCATAAAAATAAGTCACAATAGAAAATTCAGACTAAATACTTTTTGTGTACACTCACCCTCTGTGAAGGCTAGGGAAGGATAGGGTTGTCTAAAATGCTACTGAACAGCAACCAGATTTCTCAGTCATGAGTGGTAACACCTACAGAGCAGGTCAGGCTACAGGACATCGGTACGGGCTAACTTTAGATGACCCTTTGATGGATGAAACTTTAGGGAAGAGTTCATGAGATTTATATTGTCACTGGTATGTCATAGCTCTCCTTCTGTGGGTCAGCTGCAGTGATGTTCTGAGGAAACAGGTCCTTGGCACAAGGGCTGCCTGAGCCAGACGCCCTTGCTTTTTGGCCAGGGAACTTCCAAAGCATCAAGATAGACAGATACTTAAAGACTGGCCAATGCACTTATTCAGTAAACATACCAAGCAAAAAACAGTCTTCTCTCAGACCCACGCACCCTGTGAAGGTAGTGTAGGTGGAATCTATAGCAAAGCAAGCTTGAGACAGCTATCCCAGTGAAGAACGGATCACCCTCTGCCCTGATAGCCTGGGATACGCTTTCTACTAGTGGACCTGGAGCTTGTCTAGAAGCCCATTTTAAAGTTTTACCTATAGTTTTTACTTTTAGTTTTACCTAAAGTTTATAGTTTCACATATCAGTAGTGGTAAGGCCAGAAAGACTTGTATTATATCCTTTCTCCTGCAACAGCCCTAAGGGAAGCTCACGAGAGGCCATATACCAAACACATGTCAAATTATTGGGATGTATGTTTGGGAGGCCATATGCCTTGACATTAAGTATCCACCTAATGTGGAATCTACTTAACTTCCCACCTACACTGTTTCAACAGTTATTTACCTTACCTATAAAAGTAAAAATTAAAAAAAAAAAAAAGGCAGCCCCTGAAAATTCTGGTCCAGGTCTGTTTAGTTTCAGCTTCTATCCCTATAACTTAAAATTTACTTTTCTTACACTTTTTTACTTTGGCAAGACTAAGGAGCAGTCTAGAATATCTAACTTCTCTGGGATAATGGAATAAGTAGGGTCTTTGTCCCTCAGTGCACATGAGGTTTTCCTGTGTTCATGCCACTCTGCAGCTTTCTCCTTGATCCTGCCAGGTTTGTCAACCCCTTTGTGAACACTGGCATCTCTTCACAGCACAGTGCCTCTGCGTCACTCCAGAAGTGCTTTTAGTTCCTTCTTTCTGTACCTGGCTGCTACCCTCCTGCCTGAACATCACTATTAATGTTTTCCCTTTTGCCTACGAGATGCATATTGCCTGCCAGAAGTGGAAAAATCTCACAACTCCAGCTTCTGCATAGCTCTAGCCACAGCAAGTTTGTTCACAGAAAACAAGTACAAACCCTGATTCTCTCCTTCCTTCCGCATTTCCCGTACTTTTACAGGAGTCCATCTCTCTCTGAATCACGGCCCTGGTTCTCCACTATTGTTTTCAACCTGTTCATTATACAGACCCTACCTAAAACCACTAACATGAATTTCTACCTTGTACAGATCCCACCCCAGCCTTTTTACTTGAACTTTTCAGGGAACAGGGCAAGCTGTCTTTTTAAGGCTGTCCTGCAGAACGAGTCCCACCTGCTGCAACTCTGCTGGGGTTCAAGGAGAGCGAGGGATGCCCTCAGAGGAAGGGCATGCTGAGTGCCCCTGCCCTGTCTCTGCAGGGATGGGTGGGTTTAGTCACCTGAGGGTTTGTTTTGGGAGGTTTTGTATGAATATGTAAAGTAAAAACCCCAAAACTGTAGATAAACCTTCGTGGGTGCCTTCTGCACTGGGTGCACTGGCTTGGCTTGACGAGGGCAAGAGATGCTGCCGGATGGGCAGAGAGGGCTGTAAGATGTGGGGGTGGCCAAAGGGGCGATGGCTTCACAGGGGGTGGTGGGTGGCTGGGAGGTAGCTGAGCTGCACTGATAGCGGAGGCTGCTGGGACTGCTGGGGTGGAAGATTCCTCTTCCAGTGCTCAGAGGGACTGGCTCTGCCCCACAAGGCTACCTTATAGCTCAAAAAAACATCCCCCCAAAACCAAACCACAAAATCATTTCATATAACTGCATAAAAACGCATATGAAAATCTTAATCTGATCCCTAAATCCCCTGAATCAAAATAATTTACAAGGCTTCTAAAAATGCTAAACTCTGTAAACCAAAAAGCTCCTCTGCTAACTCTGCTCTGCATGCGTGTGTGTGGAAGAGGATGGCTTATTTCCAGATCCCTGTTACCTATGGATTAGCAGGTCCTTGCAAAGCATGTTAATGTGGGGCTTTCTGGAGAACCTAATTTATTCTGTATCTAAAGAACAAGGATAAATACACTAATAGACTTCTTAGGCAAGGCTATAAATGAGAAGACTAAACGTACAGAGGGAAAGCTAAGGAAAGGCAACCAATCATGATCAAGGGGCTTATAATATAATTTGCACTCGTTCAGTACAAATGAATTCAGCCTTTTAGAGTCAATAATTAACACATACTGGTTATGACATTAATGCATTAATTTTCTATCTTCCATAATATATAGAAGCTACAAGAAAAAGCAGAAAATAAAATCAGGTACAGATTATGGGAAGGTCTTTCCTAACCTTGCTGCTTTTTGTGTAAAACTAAAATTGAGGGTTTGAAGTGATAGAAGGATAATTTTTAGGTGGGGTTTTTTTCTTTGTTTTTTTCTTTGTTTGGTTTTTTTTTGCCATGGCACAGAAATATCAACAGATCAAAGACCAATGTGAAGAAAGTACAGCTGAATAAAGGCATATTAAGCATTTAATTCAACATAGATTTTAAATTCCAGTGATCAATGTAATATTTTGGAAAGGAACTATTTCTGTTCGGAAGCTCGGTTCTTTGATTAATCAAATGTTATGAATTTTCTTCACTAATCACTTTGAAAGAAATGCAGGTATTTTGAAGATAACATATAATGGCACAGATCCAATGGAAAAGCCTTGTTCTTTACTAAGAAATGTTAATTTAAGTCCTCTACAGTATCTGAGTGGAGGGTATTGTATCAAGGCCATCAATCACATTCAATCTGAATAAGAAATGTTCTTCCCTCTATACTCACAGTAGGTGAGACTGAGCTTATTTTGATTTAAATTTATCCCAGATGTGTTGTCCTGATCTTGGCCTCATCCTTGCACCCTGCCCTGCTGGGGCACCATGCCTGCCTGAAGCATTATGGGTCACTGGCATCCATGGGCACTCTGGGTCCTGGGGAGGAGGGTAACCAACAGCATGAGAGCAGTGCTACAGAGAAAATAAGCATGTTTCTGGCATCAGCAGGAGCAGAAAAGTGTCAGAGAAGCCAGATGAGCAATGCAAGAGGACTGTAAGTCCATGTCTGGAGCTCTACCATTTGTCCTCACCTCTCCTGCCCGAGGGCTGTGGTCATGATGCTGCAGCATTTGTTTGCTGGTCTGCATCCCTGCATGACAGCCCCTGCCAGGCTGTCCTCGACAGAGTCCCGCGGAGCAGCTGCAGGGAGGGATGGCCACCGTGAGGGTGGGTGACAGCTGTGAGAGGCTCCTCCAGACATTGCCTCTCCTGTGTCTCATTAGTTCTTCCCTGCAGGTCATGGCATTTCCCTGACTTAGTGCTTCATAAATCATGAGGAACACTAACAGTAACTGCACCTTAACAGATCAGGTGAGTCTCATTTCATTAGCTCTTTGCAGAGGGCATACTGGACACTTCAGAACATGAATGACTTGTTATTTCGAAAACATTTTCTGCACACCTCTTAACTGTTGTAAGGGTGATGTCATTTCAGTGAAATAACTCTCTAAGAAACGTCACTGTGTATTGGGTTTGCATGGCAACGTTTTGGTAGCAGGGGTGGCTTCTGTGAGAAGCTGCTAGAAGCTTCCTCCATGTCCAATAGAGCCAATGCCAGCCGGCTCCAAGACAGACCTGCCGCTGGCCAAGGCCAAGCCCATCAGCAACAGTGGCAGCGCCTCTGGGAGAACAGATTTCAGAAGCCGGAAAAAAGTTGCGGCAGCACAGAAACTGCAGCCAGAGAGAGGAGTGAGAACATGCAAGAGAAACAACCCTGCAGACCCCCAGGTCAGTGAAGAAGGAGGGCAAGGAGGCGCTCCAGGTGCCGGAGCAGAGATTCCCCTGCAGCCTGTGGGGAAGACCATGGTGAGGCAGGCTGTCCCCCTGCAGCCCAGGGAGGTCCACAGTGGAGCAGTTATCCACCTGCAGCCCAGGAAAGACCCCACACCAGAGTAGGGGGATGCCCAAAGGAGGCTGTGACCCCATGGGAAGCCCGCGCTGGAGCAGGCTCCTGGCAGGACCTGCGGCCCCGTGGAGAGCGGAGCTCATGCTGGAGCAGTCTGTGCCTGAAGGACTGCAGCCTGTGGAAGGGACCCACACTGGAGCAGTTCGTGAAGAACTGCAGCCCGTGGGAAGGACCCATATTGGACAATTTCATGGAGAACTGTCTCCTGTGGGAGGGACCCCACACTGGAACGGGGAAAGAGTGTGAGGAGTCTTCCCCCTGAGGAGGAAGGAGCACCAGAGACCATGTGTGATGAACTGACCCCAACCCCCATTCCCTGTCCCCCTGCACCGCTGAGGAGAGGAGGTGGAGAAAACTGGGAATGAAACTGTGCCTGGGAAGAAGGGAGGGGTGGGCTGAAGGTGTTTTAAGATTTGGTTTTATTTCTCATTACCCTGCTCTAGTTGATTGGCAATAAATTAAATTAATTTTCCCCAAGATGAGTCTGTTTTGCCCATGACGGTAATTGGCAAATGATCTCTCCCTGTCCTTACCTCTACCCACAAGCCTTTTGTTATATTTTCTCTCCCCTGTCCAGCTGATGAGGGGAGTGATAGAGCAGCCTTGGTGGGCACCTGGCATTCAGCTGGGGTCAACCCACCACACACCGCAATACTCCCACTTGCAATGTGGTACTGAGAATAAAAACCTCCCAAACCCTTGAGATTAGTAACCATCCTTTGGATTTATTTATTTATTTCCAGCACAGCCCATCCCATCTGCCTTTAGCTGGCTCCCTGCCTCCTTCATGTTTTCTGTATCAGGTTCAACCTTTTTCTTTGCTTGTCATTTCCCCCATGTAGCTGGCGACTGATGACCAGAGAGAATTGCTGAGCCTGCAGCAATTCCTTTTATAACTATTTTATTAGGGTAACTGTTGCAGCCTTGGAGCACTGTCCTGGATGCTGCTGCAGTGGAGGTCTGCTTTTACTCTGACTGAAGAGCTGGATGAAACGTGGATTTCAGGTATGTCAGAGCCTGTAATCAAACAGAAGGAAAAACTGCGCCAGTGGATGTCAGTTTGTGCTCCCTCTTTGGTAAGTCTGCCCAAACCACCTGCAACTCACATTGCTTGAGAATGCCGACAAGCTAGAGCCAGGAGCCCTCTGGCTCATTACACTGACCACCTGGGAAAAGGCACTTGTTCTTACTTCTGGGAAAGCTGAAGTGAAGAGAAGCCTTTGCAATACTAAAACCAAAACCAAACCAAATCCAAACAATCCCCAACAACAACAATCACAAAAATCCCAAACCCCACAAGTCATGTAAATAGTTACACCATCTATATTTCAGTAAGAGGTTTAGTAAGAGCTGCCCGTGTTGTGGATATATTTTGTTGAGCATTGTTGATTTGGCTGAGGTCCTTGGATGCTTTTTCTCTTCCTTTCTGTGTTTTTTTCAGTGACCACAGACCATTTAGTGTTTCTTGTTACATATCTGACTTCCCTTATTAATGAGGAGGCTTGGTTACTGTTGCTCTCTACAGTGCCTTGAGCAAATGGCTGTCTCAATAGTGCTGTTGGTAGCTAAAGAAAAACGAAACACGCCTTCCTCTAGCAGGACAGGCTGCGCTGCTTTGGGCTTGCAAATCAGCGCTATCTTCAGAGGTTTACTGTTCAGTGGCACAGGTGTTGGAAGGTGGTCCCTGCGGCCAGACAGGCTTTGCCCAAGCACAGCAGTAAACATGAGGTGCTTCCTCTGCTGAATCAGCCTCTGGTCCCGAGAGAAGCTCCTTTCCTTGGCCATACTACAATAAGTGGCTGTGGTGGATCTCCCTACTGTACTCACACACACAAAAAAATACTGATCCTTCTGGAAATGGATTAACTGTCCTTGAGCCTTTCTCTAAATACAGCTCTCCCCATGCCTCTGAGGATGCCGTCTTGTCTTTCCCTTGATGGCTATTCAAATAATGAATATTTATTGGCTTATTAAAGCACATTGCTATGTTTCAGGACGACAGACACCACTAGAACATGCATTTAAAACATGGTTTGGTTGTTGCCAGCAGCTTTCGAGTCCTGCACCTTCCAAGTAGAAGTTAACTACAGTGATTTCTGGCCCAGAAGTTAAATGTGCTTTATCCTGGTACTGTCCATCCACTGTCCATCCCGAATGTGTGGTGGCAGAACCCAAATAAGGGGGGGCTTGCTGTGGGTTGTTTTAGTATGATACTGTGGGAGCTGAAAGGATTTGGCTCAGTCCTTCCTTCCCTCCCCAGAGCAAGTTCAGCTTCTGCAGTGCTCTCAGGGACTAGCGTAGAAGAGCCCTTGAGATCCCTAATTAAAGTATACCTGTGCTAACTTAGGAAAATGAAACACTGTGTTTAAGTTTTGCCAACTTCAGGGAAGTCTTTAAACTGGTAGTCTGATGGGTTGGAGGATAATGCTGAATGTTACTGATCAGTCCTGAGCAGAAAGCAGACTGAAGCAATGGAAGACCTGATTTGTAATTGTTTTCAAGAAACAAATGTCTTTTTCATTCCTTCAAGGATCATCGTAAACAGTAGAGCGCAAGAATGCGGTACACTGGACAGTTTAAGAAGATAGGAAATTAGGAAAGTAATTAATCTTTTAAAATGCAAAAATCTAGATATTCTACAATTAATTAATGTTTTTTGTATGGGGATCTTTTACTGAGTGTCATGGTTTAACTCCATAGCACTGTACCAGCTACTAGGAAGACAATTAACTCTATCCCAGCTGAAACCAGGACACTGAGAGATTCCTAGCAGGCTCTTCTGCTCAGTCAACTTTCAGCAAGACCAAATTTCTTGTGAACTGAGAGAGCTGTAGTAAAAGCAGCAGCAGTAACTCTTAGGGGACTGCTCTGTGCTGCACCAGCTCACTCTGCACTTAGAGCTACTGCTGAATTTTCTCAGGTAGAATAATTGTTGCGGTTTGTGTGAGAGAATCTTTGTAAGGAAGCTGAATTTGTTTTCTTTCCAGTGTCTTTGCTCACAAAAAATGCACTTTGAGTTGCATGCTGCAAATGGGTTTCTGCTGAAGTGGTCCTGTCCTTTGGTAATCTTTATCAGGCTTTTTTATTAGCTTTCTGGAATCCTAACCTTGTGGATTCACATCCCATGTATAAATCATACACTCCCACAAATATGTGCTTAAGAGCATTGCTTCTGTAACTGTTTTCAGAGGTAATTGAAAATGGCTTTCACAGAATCAATAGTAACCATTTGAAATGCTAGCTAGCTGCTGACAGTATTTTGCATGCAGTGTGCTCTGAAGTTTCATTAAATAAACTCACTAATCAACAAGTGTTTGTACTTCATTCATGGATAATATGGGGACAAAAAAGGTGAGAAGGGGAACCCTTAAAATAGTAACTTCTCTTTGAAGAGTTTGCATAGCCAGCACAAAGACAAAAATCCAACATGAACATTGTTAGAAGATAACTCTTTCTAAAATTCAGTTCCCAAGCAGTCAGCTTACTTGCTTTGTTTACAATACAAATTTATTAGATATAATTTGCTCTCTGAGAAAACAATAATGTCATAAGTTTTCTGATGAATTTACAACTAGGTCAAACATAGAAAACATACTATCTTCTACTGAAAATAATGTAAAATGAAGTGTTGATGCATTTGTGTCTGCAGTTCATTTAAGAGATTTAGAGCACTTCTTTTTGAACCAAGGACTGGGATGATCTGGCAGACAGTTGGTGCCTTGTCTGAGGGTCTTGGTGCTGTTGGTCCTGTCTCAGGACAGGAGAGTGGATGTAGGCCAGATGACTTGTTGAAGCATCCTCCAGATTTCTGCTCTCCAAACCTGGTGCCATGAGGCTCTTGCAATTGCTGGTGCCGAGCGTTTGGGGTGTGCTCCCTGCCCTGTCCTGATGTGCTTGCTCCTCCACCACCCGTTCAGCTGGCAGGTTGAATGTGAGCAATGCCCAGAAACCTGAATGTATGGCACACTTGGGACTGCAAAGTTTCACTGAAATACTACAGGAATGTTTTTTCCTGAGCAAGGCTTCTTGGTATGCTCTTTTCCCTTCCTTCAGTGCCAGGAAGACTGAAGGAGCAAACTGTCACCTTGGCTTTTATGGTAATTCACATAGGTCCTCAAAGGGACGAGAAAATTAAGGTTAATGAAAAAAATGAAGGTAAGACTTCCTCAAAGCTTTTTCTGAACCAAATCCAGACTATATTTTTTTATTTTGTGCAAAAGCAGGCTTTAGCTGACCTCTTTCTTCCTATTTGTAAGTATATTAAGGATGTGTTTACGTGTGTGTCTGCTTTCACGCGCAGTTGTTTGGCTGGCTGTCAATGCACTGCTGTTCAGATGGCTTGGAAGGCATAATTATTTTGTAAAGTTACACAATAGGCTAATATTAGGCAAAATGAGGCTTATTATTGCCTGATGGAATTGTAGACTTCATGAAAGCTACAGAAGGGATTAGTTCAGTCCATTACATTCATTAGGCAAATTTTTTCATTTCCCACATATGAAATTTTCTGAGATACATGAAAATACTGGATTTGGAGAAAAGATTGGTAACTGAAGATAAACTTGTTCTTGATGTACCAGCGAGGTGTGCATGCAAGCTCCCATGCTATGACTGATGGCACTCTCCACGGCACAGGGCTGAACGCTGGCTCTGCACTTTGCCCCTCCTTGCCTGGGTGCTCGCCCTCCCCAGAGCCGCATGCCCTGGGGCCAATGTGGCAACAACGGGCAGCTGAGCCCTGCGGCACAGCCTCTGCCTGCATCTTCTGCCACTTTGCTGCTCGGCGCCATGCGGGATGGGCCGCGTGCTGCCTGGTCACCGCTCGGCGGAGGGTGGGCAGGAGTGACAGCCCATGGTCCTGCCCGATCCCACCATGCCGAGTGCTCTGGGACACCAGAACTTGCACCCGCCGCTCCCAAGGACAACGCTGGGTGCACTGCTCCAGGGCATCTGACAGTTCTTGGTGTTTGGAGATGTCTGACCTCAAACGTTTCTTTTGGAGCCCACATCTGACAGTCCTGTTTCTTCCAGATGCTTCTTGCCATTCCGTTCAGCTTCTACCTCCTCATGCGCTGTTCAATGTTGAGTTTAAAGATCTTATTTGCATGCATAGTGACTGGAATCTAGATTAACATTTTTGGAAAAAGGATAAATCTCAGGATTTTTTTTTTTTGTAGTTCAAATAACGTACTTTAAAATTGCTTGGCAATTTTATTGGTGATAATAGGATTATGAAATCCATTTGAATTTGGGGGGAGTGGGGAACATAAGGAATCAATTTAAACTTCTCTGTTGAATGGAAACCTTGTCAAATCTCCTTAACAACAAATTTTCACTCGCTCTGTGTCACATATTGGATAATCCAATTAGAAATTTTAACTTAGATATTTTGCTAGAAATAACATGTATGGAAATGGAGTACATTTCAGGCAGTTTTAGGGTACTAAAACAATAAAATAGTTGGGTTTTGTTTTGTCACTGTGATACCTGAAAATGTAGAGGTACCCGTAATTTGAGTTCATTAACCTGCTGTGCTCACTGGAGCTGGATTTTTTAGATACAGCACATCCTCTGTGTGCCGTCTCTTGCTCAGAAACAGCTTGCTTAGAAAATTTGAAGAGTCTCAAATGGAGATGCTCTGAAGTAAGTGGGTAAGGATGAAGCCCCTTTTAGGAGTGAATCACAGTCACATTAATTTCAGCAAGCTTTTCCTGATTTATATGTTGCAGGGGGGAGGCCCATGGACCACAACTTACAGACACACAACACTGGAGTGCATGTTCCTGTTTGAAACTGGAGGACACAAGCCAGGGCTTGCTTTAAATTGCATTGGGGAAGTACAGAATGGGACAGAGTGGGCAATGTCAGAAGTGTGGCATTCGCTCTGAGAAAAAAGCTTAATTTAACACAGTCATGCTTTTGTAGTGATCCATTCAGGGAAAAGGTGAAAATCAAAGAATCTATCTCCCAAATATGCACAATGTAATGTTAACTAGTGCTGCACCTGTATTTTCAGTAAAAGATAACTGCAATAGTGTTGCCCATTATCAGCTGGCACTGCAAAGTCAAACCCGGGTTTGGATGTATCTTTTATATGTTTTATTGGGATATCCCACACACAAATGGAAATAGTCAATATGTAAATGTGTTATGGTATCCCTTTTATGTTTATATGGAAACTGTACTTCCTCCTGGTATTTTTGCCTTGAATGTTTCACATTTGAGAACCCAAATACAGCAAGAAATCTCTAACTGATGTATTCCTCAGGCAGTACCGCAGGGGCTTTTTGTGTGTAAATGTTTTCATTCCAGCACATTAATCTTGCACAATACTCAGCTTTTGGAAGTCTATGCGGAATACATGCCACCAAAATGGATTTCAGTTTCCTGACATAAAAAGAGAGATGTGAAAATCAAGAAAATCAAGAGAATCCAAACTTCTAAATGGATTTCTTCTGCAGAGGGAGAAAGCTCTCTTAAAATTGGAATTGGATGAATTTTTTCCAGTGCTCTGAGAGTTAGCATCTTGTCTTTCAGTTATACTTCTGCAAATTGAAACACAAAATGCTTCTTAATGGCATTGCAGCTAGGATTGTCTAAGTGGTATGGCTATGTCTATCAAAGGGGTTCACAACAATTTTTGCCTTTTTAATACTTATTCCAACATTGTCTCCACGGAGTTGCAAAGACTTACTGATCATGGACATATAAACATGTTTTTCATTTGAATACCATCATTTTAGCAACTGGCAGTATAATTACTCAGTTAAACACTGAGTGTGTGGAAAATAAAAGACACATTGGTACTTTCATACCTTACTATCTTTTTTAAAGGAACTGACCTTTAGGTATCAAACATTTACAAAGTAGTACTTTGGGTTGCTACTTATTTTATTGCTTTCTCTTCCTTCTCCTTCTTACGCAGAATTTAAATATCCTCTTTTATTTCTGTAGACAAAAGGTTTGAATTTTACAGTTATAACTCCTAGACTCTTACTCTTGCAGTAAGTGAAGGTTGTTTCGGCAGCAGCTGGCAGTAAGTGTGCAGGCAGCTGCCGGCTGCACGTTGGAGGGCAGTGCCACGGGGGATGTGTAGCCGTGCAAGTCATGGTTCGCTTCATATGCTTTTACGGGAACAAAGGACACAGTAGTGCTAAACATGGTTTATCCCCATATCAGTCACCTTCATGACTGGGCTGTGGGGTAGCAGCCTTCATCACAGCACATTGCGGAAAGGAGATGTCTCTGATCAGGGAGGAGCAGGAGGATGCTCAAGCCCACAGGATAAAGCCCCATTAAACATTTCTCATGCCGCTTTCTGCACTCCCAGTGCCAGTGTGGTGTATCATCTGGCCTGTGGAGGTGGCAAAGGCATCCTCATGGAGCTGGGAGAGTGGCTTCCCTGAACGTGGTGTTGCAATTGCCTTTGCTGGAGCCTGAGAGGAAAACTCCCAGTGCCCCTTTGCCCTTTCCTGCCTTGCCCTCTGCCCAGCAACCCTTCCCTGCCAGTCTGGGAGCCCCCTTTGCCTCTGAGAGATTCCTTTTCAAGCTCTGGCTGAAATGATTGAATGGGTTCAGAAGCTGTTAGGAGCATGGATTGCAGCAGAAAACAAGGGTAAATGTTTTGGATCTCATTTTCAATCCAGCAAGGACCTGAAGTAAAGTTCTGCCACTCGGCTTGTCGCAAGGTCCCGGGGAGTTGTGGTTTTCTGCACAGCCAGCTTCTAGCAAGTTGTTCTGCTCCCCCATGACCTTCACCAGTGCTCCCCTGGTTATTGCTTATGCTGCACGGTGACATTAAGATGATCTTTCTGCACATATGACCAAGTTCCCTAGTGTGAGGGCAACCAGCTCAGGTCACTCGGTTTGAGTAGGTGACTCCTTTCAGTATCCCCACGGTGTAAGAAGTATGGCATCAGGGACAGGGCAGGCTGAGTCACGAAGGGCAGGTGGTAGCTACAAAGGAGTCTGCTTTTGCAGGAGGAATGCCACTGCTGCTCAGGGCTGTCTGGGTCTTGGGAACTCACAGCACGGGTGCAGGATCCAGCTGAAAACAGGCACTGCCCCTGGAGCCTGGCTGGCCATGCAGTCACTGCTGGGCAAGTGTGCTGCTGGCAACCAGCTGCTCTGTAGGAAAAAGTGATCTTTGGGAACAAAAGGATCGACCACGAGGGCAGCGAAAGCCCGTTTGTTAGCACAGACTTCAGCAGTGAAGCTGCGAGATGACCTGGCCTTGTCTATTGCAAGGGTCTTGGGAGAGCGGAGGCTGGTTTGTCCTTCCTGGCTGTGCTCCCTGCTTCCAACAGCACAACGTACTGTTCAGAGGCAGCTTTGTGCTCCCTCATCTGTACCTGGCTTTTAGAGACAGCAGCGACAAGGCCACTTGCAAGGCAGACGCTGTTCTCCGCGGTCGCGCCATGTGAGGGGCTGGGTGGCTGGAAGCACTTCGGCTGCACCCAGTCTGAGAACCTGCGAGATGGGGAAAGCGTCAGTAGATGGCACTCGTGATATGCAGCTCGTTTTCTGAATTTTTGCAAAGAAAGGGAAAATTCATTCACTTTTGTGCATTTTGGCTGGCCTCCGCTGACAGCTTTAGGTTCAGCTGCCGGCCCGGACGGCTCAGCGGGCAGTGAGGGCGGTGAGGGTGCTGGGGAGAGCCAACGTGCCCGACACCGGCAGCGCTCGGGTCCCCGGCTGGGAGGGTTCGGGGCTCCAGCGGGGGCTGTGGGGGCTGCAGAGCAGGCCCGGTGCGTCACACATCCGGGCATGCAGCTAATGGCAACCTGGGCGAGCTTCCAAAGAGCATCCTTGCTCACGCTTCCCGCTTGTGATTTACTCGGCAAGAAAATCTACCCATGCCAAATGTCACTGGAGAGGTGAGTCTGTCTTAATGCAAGGTCAGCTCAGCTTCTGAACAAGGTACTGGCTGCGTCCCATCCCTGTCAATAGCTGTATCCCATTCTGCATAGGATGGAGCCGTGCTTCAGCAGAGCACAGCTTCAGGCCTAATGTCGGCATAACATGAACTTTCCAAACCTTCAATAAATCGAGTGCGAAAACCCTCTTTCAAATTGTTTGGACTTGAGACATGTTTTCCCAGTCTTTGCGGGCAAAGTCAGTGTACAAGCACAGCCTGGGTCCTCTGTTGGCACCAGGGATTCTCCTCTGCCAGGAAAGCCAGGCAGTGTGGGGACAGGCACCAGGGAGGTGGTGGAGTCCCTGTCCCTGAAGGTTTTAGGCTGGACAAAGCCGTGTCTCACCTGACCGAGAGCTGATGGCAGCCCAGCTGGAAGCAGCAGGTTAGGCCAGTGCCCCAACCAGTGTTTTTATGGTTCTGTGTAATATCCAAAGGAAATGAGAGAACTGGTAGATTTTCACAAACTACAAATGCTTGATTTCATATATTCTGTGCTTTGATCCACATTTTGTTTTTAAAGTTCACTTTGTGTAATAAATAATTTATAGAATTTGTTACAAAATATTCTAATATATCAAGATTAAGAATATATGATATGTCCAAAATTTATAATTTGTTATGAGAATTTCTGTTCTATTACTCCTGGAACAGACATCCAGAAGAACATTTGTATTAAATGCAGAGTCATTACTAAATAAGTTGTTTACAAACATTTAAGGCTCATGGAAGATACTGATATAATGACCTAGAATTTAAAACATGTACATTTAAAACATACAATTTTTCAAGTGATGCATGCTCATAAGCCAGTTGCTCCTCTACAGATGACAACAGGGTGTTTTCTCTCTATAATTCAGGCTCTGCCGAAATATGCATGGTACTCCTGAGAACTTTCTACAAATAATGCCCATGAGAGACAATTGATAATCCTCTGGAAATAGGCTTTAGCTAAAAATTACAGGACTATTAGGAGACTAGAATCCTATGTGTAAGTAGACATATCTGTCTTGCTCTTTGTAGATTAGTACAATGCCTTTTAAGTCAACTGTTAATACCTTATTAAAATATTTACTATTGTTTTGCTCACATACTTCCAGAGCATTTGTGTCTTTCATGTAACCAACGTTCTTCTTCCAGGGCTCACAGAGTGCATGGCAATGGAGGTCTGCTGCTTTAACCCTTTTTTATTGAAATTCAAGCCCAGAAAAATTGTATGACTTGTGCAAAAATCACATGGCAGGTCAGTGGCAGAGATGGGGACAGAGGGCCGCTCTCCTAATCCCTTTCAGCCAGGAGACATTTTGTGCCATCCACACTGTGCCCTTTCCAGCCTGAAATGCCAACAAGAGCTGAAGATGAGCCTGAAGAGCACTGTCTGACCTTCAATAAATGTCCCCAGGAACTGTTTCTTAGACATCTTCGGTCTCCCAAAGAAGGCTGGTATGGCAAAACAAGCCATGAAGATCAGAGTGAGTGACATTTTATTACTAGAAAGGTCTGCAGTGTACAGTGGGGGAGAACAGCTCATCCACTCTACCTTGATGAAGTGCAGTGTCCAGTGTCTCCCTGTCCATGAATACAAAGTGGTAGCTGACTCTGTAATGGCAATTGCATGGCCATGTCCGAGGAATGCAGCTGTTCTGCTTGCACAAGATGCCCTTTGGTGTTGAGCTATATTCGTGTCCCTGGATTTTTATTTGTGTTCAGAGTTTATTCCCATTTGGGAGTTTGACATTGTCACCCATGCTTTCATCTGTAAATAGAACAGCTAAAGTTCTAAAGAATGAGGATCGTGTGGTTATTGCATTTTGCTTGTTTGTAGGCTACACCTCTGCTGTAGAAAAAGTCACTCTGTTCTGCTGGACTCCATCACGGCTGAGCACAAGTTCTGCAGTGCAGATATGGGTGCCTGACTGGAGATCATCTCAGAGGGCTGGAAGACCACCCTCAGTGAGGAGCCTGGCCAGCAATGCAGATGTCCTGTGGCCAGAGTCCAGCTCCCCACCTCCCCACATGCATGGCCAGGGAGCTCTGCTAGCCCAGCCTGTGGGCACCCTGATGCCCGGCAGTGAGACCTGCCTAGCCCAATGCTGCCCAGGGCCAAGGTAGGGGAAATGTAGTCCTGGTCACCTGGGAAATATCACTATTACTAGCAATTGTACTGAAAGGTGATTCTTTCAAATTGGTGTTTGGTTTTTCTTCCAAACGCTAACAGGTAATCAAGGTATTTCATCAGAATATTCATTCTCCCCTCTTTTCCTGTTCTTCCCTCCCCAAAGTCATCCAGAACCCAATTCAAAGAAATCAAATGAAATCCTTGCCTGGAAGCATTTCTTTCTGGTGCATTTTAATGGTTTATCTGTAAGGATTCAATTTTTCAGCAAGTTTCAATGGCATCTTAAAACTCATTTCCTTGGTATGAAATGAGCATTTTAAAATCATAGCTTACAGGTTAAAAATGGTTCTGTGTGTTGGTCTTTTGGTATCCTTCTCACAGATGCATGAGGACAGTAATAGATCTTGTAGATTCTGGCACTCCTGGAGTATAGTAACAGACATAACATAGAGCGGCAGAGGTGCTGTCCCATATCTAATGCCACTGAAAGGTAAATCATGGAATAATTTACTGTTATTACAATTTGAGACACATGAAATATCCGTGAAACTTGAAGAGAATAAACATGCTCATCAGCTTCTGAAGCCACGTTGACCTGTGATAAGCACTGCAAGCGTGCCAGAGGCACTTGGTTTAGATGCAGCCCTTGAGAAACCAGAGGACCGAGCCCCCGGCAGCCCAGTACAGCCAGCCGTGCTGGCTGTGGGGTGGTTGCAGGAGTCAGTTTGGCACTGGCTGCATGGAGCAGGGCGCCCACCCACTCCCGCGGAGTGCTGGGTGCACTGCCAGCTGCCAGACACGGCTCCTGGGTGGGAGGCCATGTTGCACAGTAGGGCCTGGAGGCTCCTTCCTGCTCAATCTGTGTCAGGGATGGTAACAATGTCAGAAATAGTTTTAGTAAGAATTTTTACTGTGCATAAAATCGCGGCTATTTTAAGAGTAGAAATAAGAGACTTTCTGTGTTCATAATTTCATTCCCATGAGCGCCTCTCTGCTTATAAATACCTCCTATTTGCATTGAATTGTTTATTGTTAATAGCTTTGCTGTTTAGAAGGTACAAATAACATCTCCACTGGGAAAAAGGAAATGTCTTTCCTGACATACAAAATATCTACTTTGTCTACTTTTGAACTAAGGAGAAGTATTTTGAGAAGTATTAAATAGTTTTTAACATCTAATGGGAAATTATGGTTTGACTTGTAACACTACCATCTTGCTGGTCCCTTTGTCCAGAGCCTAAGTTTAGGAAGGGTGACACCACACACACCACTAGCTCTCGCTGTGTAGCAGCCCAGCCTGAGGGGCCAGAGCCCCAGGCTGTGCCCCAGAGAGCAGGGCTGCCGGAGGTGGGGAGAGAGGGATGGAGAGCTCTGAGCCCTTGCCAAGCTGCTTTGGAAGCTGCAGCCACTTGTGCACAAAAGCAGCAGTGTGAAAAAGATGTTTGTTTTCGGGGGGGGGGGGGTATTTATAAATTTTGCTCCTCCAGCTGAGAAGCATCACTCGGCCTTGTTCAGTGAGGATTTACACGTACTGGCACCATGAAACCGGCTATATGGCAATGAGCAAGTTTCAATAAACCAGTTTTTGGCTGTTGTCTGCTGGCTTTAACTGCAGTATTAAATGAAGAAATCGCCTAGTAAATTCATTTATTAGTCCCTTCAAAATCTAATAAAGAAATATGTCAGGCATTAATTTACCTGGAAAGATAATCAGAAAGACTTCTCAACTGGAGCAGGCAGTCTGGACAGCGTCTTTAAAGTTAATGATCTATAAAGTGAGAAGCTGAGAGTCTGCGTAGCTTCAGTCTCTGTCAGCGTCTCTTTGCTGGTGGTATGCCGCAAGAGTTGGCAAAAGAATATTGATTTCTTCCAAAAATACTCTGTAGCCCTCCCCAGTCCTCAGCTCCCCACAGCAAATGAAAACTTCTCAGGGGAGGGAGGATTTTTTCATGGCCCTAACAAGGCAGGAGGGAGCCGGGACCCACCTCTTCTGGGCCAGAGATGGCTTCTGAGCTGTGGGTCACGGCTGGTGGAGCGTCGTGCAGCATGAAGAGGGCAATGGGAATCAGTGAGCATTCGGGAGCTGGGGAGCACTGCAGGGGACCAGCCCGGTGGCCCAGGAGACACAGCTCCTCGCTGTGGTAGAGGGCTGCAATGGCACCGATCCGACCTCTGCCTCTGGGCAGGGGGTGCCAGCCAGGCTGTGCAACTGCCGGGCTGCACAATGGTGCCAAGAGCTCTGCAGCCTCAAAGCTTCACTGAGGAGCAATCCTTCTGAGGTTTGTAAAAAAGTTATGATTTCTGAGTTACACGTTCTGCTCTCTTACAGCAAGATTAAGCAGCGTCACGCCTTTGCTTTTAGCCTGTTTACACAGCTGCTGTTCCCTGTGTAATCAGACCAGTGGCTCAGAGGCCCTTAGTGTCTGCCTTGCAGAAGCAGAGATTTTCCAGGGGTGCAGCGGTCTCTTCATGAGCAAAAGCTTCTTGAATCATTTTACATATGGGGCATATCAAAGTTAAACAACGGAAAAGCATCTTGGATTGTAGGATCATGCGATCGAGGGCTGGGAAAGGACCTCGGGGGTCTCTGCCCCAGCCCCTGCTCAGCGCGAGGCCAGCCCTGGGCTCAGACCAGGTTGCTGAGGGCTTCACCCCGTCGGCTCTCTCAAAACCCTCCACGGACAGGGATCCCGGAGGCCCTCCAGGTCCCGCTCTGCTGCCTGTGGATAAAAGGTTTCTCCCCACACCCAGCCCAAGCTGCTCCAGCTTCGGCGTGTGCCCCGGCCTCCCGCCCCGCCGCTGGGCTCTGCTCTGCGGCGGTGGCCCCGTCTCCCCGATAACCCCTCGCAGCGCAGGACGGCGGCTGCCGGCTCCTGCTCGCCCGGCGCTGTCCCTTCACGGGCCGAGCCCACCGCAGCCGCCGCCGGGCTCGCCGCAGCCAGGCAGCGGCCTACGTCCTGGTGCCCCAGTCCGCTGCCATCTGCAGACTTGGCGACCTGGCGCTGCCTCAGCTTCCTCCGGTCCCCTACAGCCGTGACGCGGCCCCGTCTCCCGCGCCCTCTCCTCAGGAGACGCCCGGCTTGTTCCTCGGCGGGAGCCGGGCAGAGGGAGCGGAGGAGCCCGCGGCTCCCAGCGCCGCGGGCTCCGGCCCCGTTCCTCCCGGCGCAGCCGCGGACCGGCAGCAGCTCACGGGCGTCCCACGCCACGACCACATTTCACTCAGCGTGGCCTCACCGGGGGACCGCCTCAGGGGAAGACGTCGCTGCTGGTGGCTTTGCGTGCACCCCTAGCGGCGGTGAGCGTCTCCCCACAGGACTCCCGCTCTCTGCCTCGGGGCAGTTGCTTCCACCGGCGGTGACGGGCGGCGACCGGGTCCCCGGCGCGGCTCGGGGAGCGGGAGCAGGGGGGCGGACGCGCCCGAGGGACTTCTCGGGAGCCCGGAAAGCGCACGGCTGCCCCAGGGAACAGGGGTGCGCCTCGGGACAGCGGCAGCGGCAGCCCTAACGGCCCGCCTCTCGCAGTCAGGCACGGCCCCCGCTGCCGGGAGCCACCGGCGCCGCGCCGCCCCGTCCCCACGGCGGGCTGAG
>NW_010973114.1:264880-352213 GCF_000737465.1 Haliaeetus leucocephalus
CGGCCCCGGCCCTGGCCCCGGTCCCGGCCGAGCTTCGCGCTCGGCTCCCGGCCCCGCGCGGCGTCCCGGGAAGCTGCAAGAAGCGCGTCGTCGGTCGGCAGCGGCAGCCGGCGGGAGCCGCCAGCCCTGCGAGGGCTCCTGCGGCCGGAGAGCGGCCTGCCGCGGAGGCCGGCCGGCGGAACGCGGGGGGGCCCCGGGTTGCGGGTGGCGGCCTGCTTCGAGAACGGAGCGGGTGGGCCGCTGGTCAGCACTGCGGCGTGGTTGGGTCCCGCACGGCGCGGGTGGCGGCTTCAGCCGTCCCGTGCCGCCTGTCCGCGGTTTACGGGGCCGGCACGGCACAAATGAACCGTCACCTTTCCACAAAATCGCAGGCAAAAAGCGAGGCAGTGTAACGTATGCATCAAAAAATTGAGGCTGGCTGGCTGCTCTCTTAGCGCCTGTGGAGTACCTCCCGATTAGTCTGGGGAAAGGAGCTCAAGTGGGGCCGGAGTCTGTAAAACGGCTGCATTCTCTCCGGGATGAAAATGGCTGTATGTATACGGCTGGGGGTGTGTACCATATGCTAAGAAGTAAAATACCTCGTGACGTTAAGAGCCTTGCTTTTACATTTAGAGCAGATACACCCGTTCTGGTTTGTCCTTACTCCAAAACTGAGGGATGAAAACATGACATTTTTAAATGAAGAATATCGTACAGAAGTAGGACCAAAATAACATAGTGTAAAATGAAATGAAATACTATACGAATCGGGAACAGCAAACGCATAATCCACAGGCCAGACGCAGCCCACCAAACAGCTCACTCTGGTCCACAGGCTACTAGCAAAAGGCACTGGCGGGCATGCAGCCCGCTTCTGGCTGCATCGCTGCATGGGGCTTCGGGGAACCAGCACGGTTATCTTTATAAGATGTTCCCCAGCACTTCTGGATTTGTGGGGAGATGAGAAGTACATGTCTTTTGGACATAGTCTGGCCATGGTGTTACAGAGAAGTTTTTAACTTGTTCTTCTGTCTACTCCATGTGCTTGTACCCTTGAGACTGAGAAAAGCACGCATCTGGTGAGTGCTGTGGCATTCTGCCCAGCTTTTCATTGTAAGTATTGTCTGACTGTGACGGAGTCTTTCACCAAGAGTGTTTCTGAAAATGAATTACCATCCCATTTTTATCCATGTTAAAATCAACATTTAAAAATTCTTTCTTCCTTCTCTAGAGACATTTCTCTCCGTAGAGAAAAAAACAAAACAGAACACCAGTGGGAAATTGGTTTGTAGTGATTTTATAAGTTTATTTTTCCATATCTGTAGCACAACAGGTAAGATTTAATAAGCAGCTTAGCTTTTCATTAGCAAGGTCTGTTGGTACTGCTTTTGCTGAGTTCAGCTCAGCACCAGGCAGTGAATGAGCAGGGAAAAGTCTGCAACCCCATGGCACAGAGATTGAAGGGCAGGCGCTTTGCAGCAGGTCGCTGCTGGTAAGGCAGTGTATGGTTAGCTTTTCCCTTTGGAGTTATGCTTCCTTATGGACTGTATTTCATCTTTACTTAAAGGTGCATTTTCACTTAAAGTAATGCTAACTCTGCAGAAATCAGTGGAGTTAAAACCAGTGAGAAACAGCTGTTTTCTGGCTTTTTTCTTATCTCTCAGTTTTACCTGGTCCAGCAAAAGCTGAGCTATAGTATTGGGAGGGTTATGCCACTTCCTGCGCTGCCCACTGCACTTTTCTCTGATTGCTGCTAAAACTACTGACTCCATCTTCCACTAGCTGACACTTTTTTCCCTCTTATGTGTACTTTGACCTTAGCTGAAGTTCATCAGCTTGCATGAAAAATTATGAACAGACTTCTGAACACAGGAGTCTGAAGTGATTTGAGCAGCCGTCTCTCAGAGACTGCAATAATCAAAGATGTACAAGTCCTTTCCACTCAGTAAAATCCAATGGACATTGCCTAAAATCCTATAAAACCTGTGAGGTGGAAAATGCAACTTCTGCAGCCTCTTTTCCCTCTATCACAAACATATCAGAATGGACATACCAGGTCTGTCTTTGTCAGTTCAGGTTCTTCTCGTGCGGACTCCAGTTGCCCTGACTCAGTCTCTTCTGTTCACATTCCTGCATTGTACTAATCCTGTATGCTCCTTAAATCTTACTGCTTCCAAAAAGCCTGAAAACTCAGCACAGTGCTGTGAGAAAGGCAAGATGGACGGGTTTTGACAGACGAATAGTCATTTTTCCAAACCATTTGTTCCCTTCATCCCTCTTTTGATATTGTACACCTTTGCTTTCTGTCTTGTCATAATTATGGTCTATTTGGACTGCAAATCTTTGTGGATGTTGACCTCTCACTTTGTCGTATCTGTCCACAGCCCCTCAGATGGAGCGCCTTGGGAGTAACATCGGTTTTCAGGACAGACAGAATGACAATTCTTGCTTAGAAAGGAAATGCCCATTTCACAACCTGAAACATCATCTCTAGTATGAAGATGTCACAAACTTGATGATTGAGGTGGTAGTGCTGTTCTCTTTCATCACCTAACTGCAAAATCCTGTATTTTAGGCCTAATGACAGACATGCCTCCTGGAAGCTAGGATTCCTCAGCTGGACAGAGATAAACGATGCTAAGCTGATCACTGGGTCAGTTGGTGAAACCAGGGGAAGCACCTGTAGAAGTGGCAGTGCCATCTGCTGCTGCACAGCATCCAGAGGAGCAGTCCTGGTGGAGATGGGATCCCCTTGCCCAAGGAGAGACTTTCTCTGCAATGGTGAGAGAGCTGGATTCAGACTGCAGCGGTTCAGACGTGTGCAGGCTAAAGGGATGTGGCTGTCGGTCCCAGCCCACATGGACAGGCTCCCTGTGGCTCTGCCTGGCCCCTTGCGCTGCTGCATGAGTGATGAGCTGCCGGGGAGAGCAGCCCCCGAGAGAGCCTCCTGCCCTGGCAGTCCTGCGTCTGCCACATGGTGCAAGGGCCCAGCTAGAGAGGAGGCCACATCCTGCAACACAAGTGGAGGTACCGACCCCTCCCTCCCCAAAGACCTCTGCAGTACATGGGGGTAATAGTGCTCTTCGTTGTGTTCCTCTCTGACAGCTCGTGCCCTAGCATCCAGAAGAGTGTTTGAGAGCCGCAGCAGTGCCCGCACCAATGGACAAGGAGTCAGTGCTGCACTGGCTGTGCTGCTCTTGATAGGGTTGGTAAGCCTCCAGCGGTGCGTTGGCATATACAAATTTCTCTCAGTGAAAAATTAATCTTCTGCCCTTTCATGCTGAATTTTAACTCCATTTCTGATCACTGTAACAAAAAAGACTAAGTTCTGCATGTTGTCTTAAAACAAGAAAGCAAAAAGTTCCTTGTTTACCAAGAAACCAAAAAAAAAGAAAAAAAATCATCCGTGGAAAAAACCCATTTGTTCATCCTCTATAATGTAACTTTTTCCACTAGGATTAAAAGGGTTTTAAATATCTTCTTCAATGTCCACTGTTCAATTGTTTTTCTCAGGGTCACAAACCATTTTGCGTATGGAAGGAGGAAAGTACAGCTTGTTCTCTAAACCTACACTCTCCTCCTGCCTTTCTGGGAAATCTCAGGCAAGCTGTGTATTTTGGAAACAGCAGCAGATTTCCAGGAATACTCCAGTGAGTAAAGACTTTCTCACCAAAGCAGAATCTGAAGACTGAGCACTCGGATCAGAGGGAGCGCTGTGTTGGATGGAGCCCAGCCATTCGAAGCCCCAGAGCCCCTAGGGGTGCTGCAGGCAGGGACCCGCCGGGGTCCGGGCTGCCTGCAGGGACCTGCTGCCGGAGGACACCCTGGCTTGGCACACACCCTGCTGAGGGCGGGCAGCAAGTTACCTGCTGCCACACGGATGCTCCCCTGCTGCAGCCATGCTAGGAGGAGCTCAGGTTTAGGAAATCCACTGCTGAGAAATGACCTTTTTAGAAATTTTTAGCAGAAACAGTGACCCAGTTGTGCTGTGGTATGAAAAAGTTGGAAACTGCCCAGGATGGTTTGTAGTTGTTCTGTTGGCTAGAGAGGAAGGCTGGAGAAGCCAAGCCCCTCAGGAAGGGTTTGCAGTGGGCCATGCTGTGTGTGCAGCAGTAGCCAGGCTCTGCTGCCTCTGCCCTGAGCATCTGCTGAGCTGCACCTCCTGGGGCCAAGACAGGAGGGCGAGATGGCCCTGCTCCTCTAATTGCAGCTCTGAACAGGAGGGGCTACGCTGGATTTACCCCTGGAAATGGCAGCACTGCATTGCTCCAGCTGCTGTCACGGACTTGGGCTGGGGCTGTCTGTAGCCCCATGCTCTTACACACTGGCCCAGTCCATCATCCCTCTCCTTGGTGTATTTTCCTTTCACTTCTTTCTTCTCTTCCCTCATTAACTGACCAGGCTCTCTCATTTCCAGCCCAGAGGACTACTCTTTTGAGGCCAAGCATCACAGCCATCTGCCCTTGCAGGTGTCTCTAGGCAAGCTGCACCCTGGGTTTTCCCTAGACAGGTACCCTGGGTCCAGTCCTTCTTCCACCAAGGGCCCTCGTGGGCCCTGGATGGTGCCCTGTGTACTCAGCTGTGAGGAGGTTCTGCACTTGCAGCTCTTCCCTGCTCCCTACCGCCACGGCTCCTGGGCTCCCCCCACCCCACCAAGAGGGCAGTGAAGATTCCCCAAACTTGATTTGATCTCACCAGAAGAAAGAAACCCCCTCAAGCTCCTGCCACATAAAGCACAATGTTAAAACATTTTAGAATTGTACAATAGCTCAGTCTAATGACAACCTTTTTTCCTTAAAGATAGATGTTGCCATTAATCAAGTGTTTGCTTGCTTTGCTTGAATAAACCAAGTTCGTTCCAGAACAAAAGGGCTGCCACTGGAATAGCCCAGCTTTTCAATTTCAAACCATCTACAGATTACAGAATAAATGAAATATTCAGCATACACAAATACTGTACAGAATTATATGATACAGACCATTTCACTTTCTTTCATCCTTTTCCAACTTATTGGCTTTTAAGTAATGGATAGACCTACATCAAAAGCACCACTCAAATAAGAATAAACAAATACTTAAAGCACACATTACACATGGCATTCCTAGCCATCTGTAAAGGATACAGAATTATTCTCTAAAGAATAGAGAGGGAGATTCTTAAACTATTCCATGAGACCAGAGCATGAAACAGTGACGGGGTGACAGTTTTGAACACTCAGCATGTGTAAGGCACCAGCTGTCTATAGGGGAGCATCTGTATTTGATGAGAAGAGTCAAGACAGACTTTGCTGATAGGACCCTACAACCCACTGGAACCTTTCAACCCTTTCCTCTTTGTTTTCCCCCTTTACTATTCAACCACCTTGAAGACTGTCAGTTAGTCTCTTTTATGTCAAATATTTTGGTATTTCAACTTCTATAGCTCTGTCTCCTCCTTACTTTCCTCTAACAGGTCTGTCTCCTAAACAGGTCTGTTGGAGGATACTTTTCCTCTCCTCATCAACTTTCAGCCCAGCTTTTTTCCCTCCACCCTCAGCCCTGTGAGACCTCATCTGCAGCAAGTTCATCCATGCTGGTTGATGACTCACAGATGCACTCTTGTGCTCCAGACCTGCCTCTTGCTGAACGGCTCTGTCCTCTCACCTTCCCACACCCAAACATGGAGGATCCTTCTATCACATCTCTAGCAGACAGTGGTCGTTCATGCAGCCCAGGTCCTAGCTGAAGCTTTCCTTACCTCTCACATGTGTTTGCAACATCCCTTTCTCTTGCCTTGACATGTGCAATCCTGGTGCAGTAGAGTCTGGTCAGAAAGCTGTTGCGAAGATCTCTGTGTTACTCTGTGTCATCTCTCCCTTTAAATTGCTGCACTGGAACCCATTTCTCTGTCATATGAAGCATAAGCTGCTTGTCATCACGTAGAGGGCTCCTGGCACCCAGTCCCCTCTCTGTCTGTCACTCCCTCGCTAGTGAGATGCGAGCTCCCATCTCCAATGGCTCATGATAGCAGTCTTCAGAGCCACATTGCCAACTTTTCAAGCAATCTCTCATGATTCTCTTGTACTATTCCTTAGTTTGGGACATGTATTCAGTAAGGCTCTGAGAGGCAACTTCATCATCTGTCTCTGTATCTGCTTGAATGCCTTTTTCTGCCTCACAGAGTTATGATGGTCAGCAGGTTGGTGCATTGCATTGCTGTTCCCTTGAATCTCCAAGTGCTTAGGCATGTGGCTTGCACTTAGACTGCGCTGCCCCATCACCCTGCTCTTCCAGTCAGGCACCTTCTGTTTATTTAGAGCTGTATTTGTGCAGGACCTACGACAGGACAGGAACTGTGGTCAAAAGTGCTGCAGGAATCCATGCATAAGCTCTTTAGTTACATATGTTCTGGCTGATTAAGTCCAGTCATTCACTGACTACCATCAGCTCTTCTCCACTTTCATTCCTGTGGGAGTCTGTCTTTCTCAGATATGAAATTTTAGCATTATATACAAAATTCCAGGTGTTGATAAGGCCCGTACAATGACACTCATGATTTTTTAGCGTATCTTTATGAGTCAAGCCTTAGGCACACCGATTCAAGTCATGATCACTCAGTCCAGTTACTTTTCCTGATTTCAAGTTTTCCATGCTGCCCATGCTATTTTCCCAAATAACACAGTTCTTTACTCTTTGGACCAGTGATTATGCCACATATTCTGCAACTGGTCCACATTATCATTTGTGCCATTTGTTCCCCATCTCTGAAGTTTCACACAATGATACAGTGTCCAGTGTTAGGAAGGTCTCTCTTCATACACACACCATCCCTGCTCTACAACAAAGTCTCACCATTACCTACCTGAAACCTCTCTGACAGATTTCCAGTGCTGCTTTTTACCAGAGGCAGGAGCATGTCCATGGCACCTTGTCGGGATTCCTTATATCCAGAGAAATAGCACCCCTCCCTGTCAGAGCTACATGAGCAACACCTCAGCACCTCAGAGGGACAGTGGAAGAGCACTACAGCACAGCAAACAATTCAGTGGTTTTATTACAAAATTTTGAATGAGAAAAAAAAATCTCACACAGTAGGATGAGATAGTCTAGATTTAGACTAGATATAAGGAAGAGATTTTTTACAATGTGGCTGGTGAAACCCTGGCACAGGTTTCCCAGAGAGGTGGCATATGCCCCAGCCCTGGAAACATTCAAGGTCAGGTTGGACGGAACTCTGAGCAACCTGATCTAGTTGAAGATCAGTCCCTGCTCATGGCAAGAGGTTGGACTAGATGACCTTTAAAGGTCCCTTCCAACCCAGACTATTCTATGATTCTATGATGTAAGCTCATGCCTGGTCTGAGTCCCCTTTCTCCCCAGCACAGGACAGTTCCCCAAGGCATGTCCCTGCCGCCGCGGCTGAGCTGATGTTTCTGCTTCCCTGGGTATTGTCCCATGGTTTTCATTGCTACCAGCATTTGATACCAGCTCGTATCAAAGTGCAAATGAGTCAGCCAAGCTCTTTCTAGGAACTCCCCTTCTTTCTTCTCACTTCTTAACACAGCTGAATTGTGGTTTTGATTATGTTTTAGTGACTTTGAAATGGCAATGAAACACTGTTAAGCTGTCTGAAATTGAAGGGTTTTTGTATTTAGAGGGTACTTTGGAATGTTTTTCTTTATTTTATCTTTGTCCTGCTTAGTACATAGTTGAATGACAGCTTTACCAGGCTTCTCTGATGCTTTGAAATGTGACGTACATATTGTGGAGTGCTTTTCTTGGAACTATTGTCCTACACAATACATATTGCACCTATTAATTACACAGTAGTTCCTATAGACTCCTGGTTTGCAACATGCTGCTGTCTTTTCTTAAGATACCACAAATGATTATTTGTTTTAAATGGTACAGATGGCTGACATTTATTTGAAGTAGTTTGTCCCCAGCACCTCCTACTCATACCACCTATTCTCATGCTAGTAGGTCAGACTGTGTCGTAGCCATCATAACTTTCCCATTGTGTTCCTTCTACCAAAGTACCAGCCCTTATATGCCACTCTAGAATTTCAGGTCCCCACAGCCCAATGCCCCCAAGCTCTTGGCAGAAGTACACAATCATTTCCATGTTCCTTCCTGCCTGCACTCCCTCCCCTGCTTGTCAGGCAGCTGCCCTGTTCACTGACCCTATCATCAACTCAGTTGCTGTTCTCAGGAATTAATCATTCATTTCTGGCCACTTCCCATCCTTTTACCTACTGATGTTCCAGTTCCCATTGCTAAATTCTCACTCATTTGATTTCTTCTACCTTTGTGTAAAAGTAGACAGTGTCTCTATGCTCTTTCCCTTTCTTTCCTTAGTATTAATTTCATCTTAATCTGCTATCTTCAAGCCCTGGAGAAAAGGCTTGAAGGATGCACCCTTCCTGGAATGTGTCTATTATCGTCCCCAAACATGCCCTGTAGCACCAATTCTGAGCCCTTTACTTCTCTCCCTTATCTTGTGGCATCTTCACATTGCTTCCTTAGGAGGGTCCTGATGGCTCAAGTCTTCACACCACGACTTCACACCACATCAATCTTCTCTGATCTGTGCCAGCAGGCATCTGGCATTGTCAGCCTTTTGAGTTTTATTCCTTAAAGTTAGTCCTCTTCTCTTTTGGTTACAGCTGCTAATGGGTCACTCTGCTGTGATTTATGGTATGTCCATAAAAGGTTATGGAAACAGCACATAACTCCCTGAGCAACCCTATCCATCAGGGCAGAGTCACAGTAATCACCTATTTATCTCCTGTTCAATAGATTTGCTACAGTGCTCATTATGAATTCATTTAAACTGATGTACAGTGTCCCATTATGTTCTAATGGTGATGAGAAACATGACAAAACAAATGCTGTTTTAAAATTGCAAAATGCATCTTGTGCAGCAAACTGCATTACTATGGCTACTGATGGATTCTTACTTTTGGGGCCTGTTTGTTTGCTTGTACGTTAAAACTTCCTCCCCAAATTCTCATCGCCCCTTGGGGGCACTGCTCGTTGCTGTATAGGCGAACGCACACTGTCAGTGTGCACAGCTGCCCTTGCAGTGGCGCCCGTGGAAGGCTGTGTGTCCCTGATTTGGGGACATGGCTGCTAGGCTCTAGCAGACCTGCTCCCCGGCTGCCGGAGGCTGTTTCTCCCTCTGCTCCGGTGTCTCGCTGTGCAGGATGGCACAGCCCGGTGGGGATCACAGGGCTGGTGTCTCCGCTGCGGAGGCAGTGATCTCTAGCTGGGGTACGATGCACAGGAAAGGGCCAGGAGCTGCTGTTTGGCCCCAGAGAGGCCTGTGTAAACTCTCCTGGCTGCCGGACGGGAGGTGATGAAGGTGTTATTCACACCGTTTTATGCATACAGGGCATTCTGCTTCATTTATGGATAATCCATATCCTTTTTAATTAGCTGTTGTTAGCAGAGTACTGCCAGGAGATAATCATGCCGTTTGTTGACTGGGGCCCGGACCTCCATCCTTCTCACTCTGAAAACATTGGCCTCAGGGGGCTGGTCCCAGCTCATTGCACTGGCCTGGCAGGGCTCCCCCCTCCCTGGCATAGCTCAGCTAGCAGGACCTCCACTCCTCCAGAGAGCACAGGTGCCATTCCCTCTCCCCCATAAAATCCCCCCAGTCACGGGATGCACCTGTGTATCCACGCCACTGCCAGCACCATGGTGCCAGAGCTGCCAGGAGCGGAGGCGACCCTCCTTCAGGGTCACGCTCAGACCACTGTCCTTCCTCAGTGCTCTGTTTGTACGGACGTGCCCTGACCTGTCCTCTGAGATGGTCTCCCAGCCCCTCGGTAGCCAGACCTTGCACCCAGGCGCTGCTGCACACAGGTAGCAGCACCCAGAGGCAGCAGCACCCAGGGGCTCACGGCTCCCTCGGAACTGGCTCAGCTCGAAGGTGAGGTTCATGCACAGGTAGGCTCCTCCACCGCTGCTGGACGCCACAGCAGCCCAAGCTGCTCGCCATTGTACAAGTTGGTGACCCCCGCAGTCCACTGCTGGGGAGGGCGAGTGGCTTCTCTGCCAGCCCTGGCCCTGGGCAACCGCGCACTTTCTGGCAGGCGGATGTCTGATGCCACCAACCTGCACTTTCATTTGGGGCATCTGCATTTGGCTGCAGCAGCACCAAGTTACTAACTTTGTTATGTTTGTAAATGAACCTCTTCATCTGTGTTCCCCAAACGTGGACAGAGTTGGTGCAACACCCTGGGGCATTACCAGATGTTCAAACACTCTCAAAAGAATGAAGAGAAAGGTTAAATCTGTCCCTTATGTCCTGAGAAATATCCTCCCCATGCCCCACCAATGCACATTCATCTGGACTCTTTGGGCTTTAAGTTTATGCAAATGCATTGTGAATGTTACCTAGCCTTCCTTAAATGCTGTTGGGAGAAACAGAGATGTAAGGAAGGTCTCGATTGCCACCACAATAGTGACAGACAGTAACTGCTAGTCATGGGACTTTCCAGGATGATGGCGGGGGAACAACCAGAAAAAAATGGTTGTAATTCAGCTCCAAAGACACAGGAGCATGAGTGCAGCCGAAGAGAGGAGTGTGAGTGCCAAAACTGATCGAATCTGGAAGTGGGGCTAGTCAATAAGGGAAGAAACTGAGTAGACTAACTGAGGAACCTAAGCGAAGGGCAAGTGAGTCATGCCGTAACTGGACACATGCAGATCAGGCATCCCAGTCTCCCCTGTATATCCAGTTTCTCCTTCCCAGCTCCATCTGGTCTTATGTAGAGACAGACCAGCCACCTCCATATCTGCAGTGAATGAGCTGCCCTTCCACGGACAGACAGCCATACCTCCTTGTTGTACCTGGGCCTGTATCCTGCCCTCAGCTGCCCTCTCAGAGAAGCAAAGCTGGGAGCCCATTCTCTGCGGTGGCTTTGTGGCATTTACTCCTCAGCGATGGTGCGTCCTCCTCCCCACCTCCCCGTCCCTGGCAGAAGCCATCCCCGGTGCTGACCCGACAGCCGGCTGTGTGCGGGTCAGTGCCAGCCTTCAGCAGGGCCAGGCACAACCCCAGCCCATCGCTCTGGGGCTGCAGGTGGCTTGACTGACACCTGTGACCATACTGGCCATGCTGCACCACTGCACCCCTAGTACTGCCCCTAATATTTCATAGTGCAAGCCTCTTCCCTGCTGTTATACTCAGGAGGTATGGATTTGTAGTGTTGCTAAATCATTTTCTGTGAGACTTGAAGCAACGTTCACAGTGCTGTGATGTCTTACAGCACTGAGGGGAGGAAGCCTGGTTTAAAATAAATAGAAACAAAGATTGGACTACTAGTCTGCTGATAAACAGGAGCAACTGAAATAAACCTAGTGAACCCAAGGAAGCAAATGTCATACATGCAGCAGAGATGAGCTTTCATCCGTGCTATATTGCCTGCCTCTGCTTTGGGATCCTGCCAGGGTCTTGCAGAGCATATAGGAGTGTGTTGGGGGGGGGTGGGCAGGAGCGAGTCTCTCTTGTTCACATCAGAGATGTATTTTCATTCTAAGCAATTCTTTAATGCCTTCAAACGGAGGCACACTGGACTAACAAGACAGCTCAGAAAGCTGTTTACTCCCTTTCCCGGCTACTGCTAAGAACATCAGCCAAATAGTTTGACTAACTGGAGGGAAAGATAGCTTTAAGAATGGTTATGCCATGCAGAGCTGTTCAGAATAGCCCAGGAAGAGATGGCACAGTGAGCTCATTTTGTGAAGACTGGCATAAGCTTTGCAGCAGGTTGTGCCAAATGTCTTATTGCATCATATTCATCTCTGCAATTCTAGGGATACTTTCATTTTGCAGGTGTGGAGAGGCATTTCCAAAACCAAATGAGACTCCTAATCATGAAGTAATGATTGTTCTTGGCATACTGCTTGATGTATGAAAGCAAACTTTGGCGTGAGCTGCTGTGGTGCCAGCTCTAGTCAGCGTCTCAGCAGCCTGTCCAGTCCAGAGCAAGACAAGAGATGGAGCTCCTCCAGCCTGTGTCAGCGTCTTCTAGAGAGATGCCTTGCTGCGGTGTCCTTCACTGCAGCTGCAGGTGCTGAGTACAACAGATGCTACTATCACATTACTGCCTCAGAACATTATACATTTATTTCTATGCAAAACCAGCTCATGGGCCTTGTCACTTTTCCATCATGCCAGGAGATTTCTTGCAGCCCAGCATGGAGCTGCCAGCACAAAGCTCTCTGCTCACATCAGCCCTGTGCCTCATTTTGTGCTTTCAGACAGAGAGAGAAGAGTCGGTTTCACCTTCCACTTGCTGTGGTAGGTCTCTTTCAAATGAGGCTGGTTCCCATAGCCCTGTGCTACCAGGAGGAGCAGTGGTTTGTGTCTGACCTCTCCCTGGACCACAACTTCAGCACTGGCGGCTCAGCATGGTGAGGACACTGCCTGCCACCCAGCTGCTGCGGGGTCCTTCTGGACTGACTCCAGCCACCCTGCCCTGGAGCTGGGGGGGTCCTGTGGTCTCTGTGGGGAAGCTGCCTGCCCTCGGAAGGAAAAGGCTCCCTGGGGTGTTCTGAGGCAGAGCGCATCAGGACCTCCAGCCACTTGGAGGGCACCAGCCATGGTGTCCATGGCGTGCAAGGTATCGGGCTGGAGTGGGGTCAGCGGCAGGGAGTTACTGCAGCAGCGCTTTTGTAAGGAGCAGCGTGGTGAAGCAGCATGCTTTCAGTCGCCGCTGTCAGACCTGCCTCCAGCCAGCCTATTTCTCCGGGGGGGGGGGAAATGCTGAATTTTTATGGAAGGTCACAGAAGAGAGATACACAGTGCTCTTGGCCAGAGATTTTGCCTACTGGAAACAAATAATAATATTCTGTTATTCTGTTTCATTTAAAATAATAATTCAGGCTGAAAATCCATGGCAGCCTTTGTATGAAGGCAGAGGGCAGTTCTGAGTCAGTCATACCACCGAGGGGCTCTCAGCTGCTGTTTGTACCGCACAATAGATTTACAGCCGCAAGTGCAGTCCCATTTTCTCCCAGCACTCAGTGTGCAACAGGGACTGCCGTAATGGTTGCTTCTCCACGGGTGTCTCATGCAGTGCACCATTTAAATTCTGTTTGCAGAAGTGCAGTGCCTCAAGGAGATGCCTGCAGCCACTGTCTGCCAGAATGCTGCTCCGCAGCTGCCCTCCCAGCCCCTGCTTGCAGGGGCTTTGCTGACAAGGAGCTGCAGCACCAAGGGCTGCTTTTCCCTCCAGGGAAGGCCAACGTGTCTGCCCTTTGCCCAGATTTTCTTCCTAAAGCAGTAGCTTGGCCGTAGTTCTGCAGCATAGTGCTGCAGTCTCCTAGGATGTAGGGTACCTGCAAAAACAGCCCCAAAGGTCCCAGCTATGTCTGTGATCTACCCAAGTAGCTGATGTCTGGAGAGGGAAGGACGGGTCCAGGAGGGTTCGGACCTCCTTGCCTTTCCATAAAGTCCTGTATTCGAGCAGTTTGACCACAGCTTTTTGAAAAAGGGGTGCAGTGGGAGTTTATGGCAAAAAGACATCTCCGGCAAAAGGACGTGTGCGAAGAGCAAAATCCTCCTTCCCTCGTCAGCCTCTGTTGGCAGTACTCTGGGTGCCTCAGCCTCCCAGGGCTGTCTCCTTTCCCTACAGAGCTGCCCTGGACATCCAGCCCTTTGTGCAGGGCGCCCACAGCCTTGTCAGAGAGGGCAGAGAGGCCCCAAAGCACCCGTGAAGGGTGGGTGCTGTGGGGAACCTGGCATGGCGGGGAGAGCTGGAGCCTCCAAAGACATGGCTTGTACCAGGCTCTTGCAGACCCAGGAGGGGCTGGTGGGAGGGGAGGTGATGTATAATCTCCCTTCTCCCCTTTCCAGGCTTTGGAAACAGTAATGGAGACCCTGTTGTACCTGTGACGATGCCATAAGCCAGAGGTGTCCAGCTTCTCTCACTAGCACTAGGTCTTTCCTCCCCAAACTTGCCGACTTCTACGGGGAGTGTGATCTGGGCTTCGGTTCCCTTGGAAACCTGGGAGCAGAGGCCTCAGTGTGAGATCATTTGGATGCCATCCCAGAATCTTACCACCAGGCAAAACCTGCACAACCAGCCAACTAAAAAAGTGTATCCTGATGTGAGATCACAGAAATGCTGTGATAAATGGAGAGAGAAGTCAAGGCCACTAATAGCTATTAATTTTTTAGATTGGACCTGCCCTTTACCTTGGGATTAGTGACAGAATTTCCTTGTGTGCGCATGTGGACTTGTAAACCTCTGATGTGTCAGAGGCTTGTATGCATTTAAAACCACAGAAGCAAAATAAGGCCGAGTGTCAGTTTTCAGCTATTTTAAATCAGCCTTTTGGAAGTGCAGTGCAGCACCTCCCCTGCCAGAAACCACTTCGTTCGGTGCCTCTTGGACTGATCAGCCTCTGCCTTGGGAGCAGGGACGGTTTCTGTACCTCAGCACCTGATAGAAGGGTCTTCCCATCAGTTCACAATATTTCACTGGCAAGTCAGGTGCTTCTGAATTGCCTCTTTTTAAGTCATAGCACACCACATGCACAGTCAAACCCACGCTCACCATCACTGCCCAGTGTGACTCCTCACAGCCACTTACAAAGATTTCCTCTAGTTCTTGGGCTCAAAATGCGACTAAATAAGGGTGAGTGCTAAGAGTGCTCAATATCATTAAATCCTTTGGCTCCTGGCAACAGCTGTCATATGTGGTATAATTAAAAGAAATGTGTTGCCTGGAGTATTAATTAATAGGCAAATAATCAGCACTGTACCTGTGCACCTGAGCTCTTCAATCACACTGCAAAAGTGCAAGCGCTGGCCACTTTGCTTGAAAGCCAACTGTGCACATCAGTGCATTAAAATGGTCCCTCACTTATTGTGGTTTCATTAAAGGAAGTTTAGTGAAGAAATCTCATTTTCACAGATGCCAGTCATCTAAAAAATCCTCAATTTTTACTGAGTGCAAATTAATTATAAAACATCCATGTAGAGAGAGGATGCAGGAAAAAAAGGTGAATTTTCACATTATTTAAGACCTATCCCCCCCCAATTTTGTCTTTGTGTCTGTTTTCTCATCTCCATTTCAAGAACAGGGGGCTGCCTGCTGCTGCCCAGGGCTCAACACCCATGGGCAATGACTGGGGTGGGCTATTGCTCCCCAAAATGTGCACCCTGAAATGCCAGGGAGGGTGAAACACTGGACATTTTTGAAAAGTCAACATGTCAGGTGAAGCACAAACAAATTTACAGCTGCAGCTAGTTTCAAGTGCAGGTCAAAAATGGCATCCTTGGATATTGCAGTATCCCTTCAAGGTGCAAGTGAGGGAGTTAGCAACATTTCTCTGGGATAAAACAACCATAGTCCTTGTGGTGGGAGGCTGAGCCTGGGTGGACGAGAGTAGCCGGCGTATCTACAGGGTTATGAGCTGGTGATGCACAGGAGGAGATGTTGGAGTGCAACAGAGATGGTGAGCGAGTCTGCACGGCGTCACACAGACAGTCCATCTAGCCCCACAGCCCATCTCCCTCCATGGGCAGGGCGGGTGTTGAGTGGCTGTTTTCCACAGTGTAATCTCCTGCTTTCCACCACTCTATGCTGAGGGTAAACGCTCTCTGCATTTAAGGTTAAAGGCTCTCAGTGGAATTTTCTTCCAAGAATTTGTCTTATTGATTTCTCAGTTATCTATACTTTTGGTCTCTGTAACAGTCCATCTCAACAAAAAGCACCATTTATTTACACGTTACTTCTGTTGCTTCAGAACTGTTGCCTGATATTTTTATTTGATCTTCCCGGTTCTTGCACAAAAGAAAGAGCAAGTAGATTAGTTGCTTTCTCCATGCTGGTTATTTCTTCCAGAACACTAGCACTTCCTTGCATTCATTTCTCTCTTTCACAGTTTGAGGACTCCTTTTCAATTTACTCATTATTTAGTTCTATTCTCTGTTCCCCTCTTTGAATCACAGATTGATTTAGGCTGAAAAGGACATCCGGAGGCCTCTGGTCCAATTGCCTGTTCAAAGCAGGGATAACGTCAAAGTCAGATCAGGTGGCTGTACAGCCTGGTTTTACCTATCCTGCATTCCACCCTTCCAGTTCGTATGTCCCTGCTTTGGCTTCCAGGGTGCTGTGGCAGACAATGCTGGAGGCATTGCTAAAGTCAGGATGAACAATATTCATTGCTCACTGGTTTCCCCTCATCCACAGAGCCAGCCGTCTCACCGCAGAAGGCTATCGGGTTGCTTTGGCATAATCTGCCTTTGGTAAACCCGTGCTGGCTGTCCCCAAGCCTCCAACACACCTGGGCCTGGCTGCCAGCGGGATCTGCTCCATCACCTCCCTAGGGTCTGAGGGGAAGCTGTCCATGCTACGGTCCCTGATTGTCCCTCTCGCCTCACTCAAGGACGAGGCAATGCTTGCCTTCACTGCAGCCGCTGAGGACTGCCCCGGCTGCTGGGACCTTTTGGTGAAGCTGGAGAGCAGCATTGCAAGGACACCAGCACCTTAGGGTTCATCATCAGATGCATAATAGCATAGTGTTACTTGTAACAATTTCTGGCAGGGAACTTTCTTTTCGGCAACTTACAAGCACCGAGCTGACATTTTCCTACTTCTATTATAACTCCAAGTTGTCATTCCTGAGTGGCAGTGATCAGCTTTCACAGCTCATCAGGGTCTCTGTACAATTCAGATTGTTTCCTGCATGTCCATAATTTTAATGTTTATCAACACTGAATTTCACCTGGCACATCTGCTCAGGGAGGTGCTGAGATGCAGTTTGCTGCGTGACTGCGCTTGCTCCATTTGTGTTTTCCATCGCACCCCCCTGGGAGGCTGGCTTGGTGGGTCGGCGACTTCTGGCCGCCTGAACACGCGTGGTACCCTGTCACCCTGTCTGAGCCGGGCAGCAGCAGAGGGGACGTGCAGTGACAGCCCCCCCGCACCGCCTCCAGCCCGCCGGACAGGGGCTGTGGATGCATCTGCTGCTGCTGAGGGTTTGCTAACTGGGGGTGTCGGGGTGCACGGCAGCCTGGGTCTGGTGTAACGGCTCCCTTCCCAACGTCAGCTTTCGCAACGTGGTTTGACAGCTCTCTTACCTGAATGGGACACGTCAGGTAAGGATGGAGGAAACCAGCGTGCTGCTCAAGTGAGAACTTGTGCATTGTCTGGCCATGGCATGCTTCCTGTTAATCACTTACACAAATTAACTGTGACAGTCAGTGAGAAACTCTCCTATTTTTAGACAGCAGTGCTTTAGGAGATTTACCTCGCTTCACAAAGAAGTGCTGGATTTTCAGCTTGAAGTAAACATGAGCTGCACTAAAAGACTTTGTCAAGCAGAGCAGAGAGCATCTCTAGTTTAAACACCATTGCACAAGAAGAACTCATATCTGTTTTCTGCTCAAAACTTTTCCACTCTTCTTTTTCCTTTTGACCAGTATTGCATGTTGTTTAACAGAACAGGATTAGTAAAGACTTACCATGAAAACCCCGTGAAGCTGCCTGCTGAGTCCCTGCTGGTGGTGGTGTCTGGTTGTGTTTGCAGTGGTACCTGGGGACAGCAGCCCGAGGAGGAGCAGCGATGGAGCGGTGCTCAGAGGTTGCTGAGATGCTGAGGGAAGCTCCGGGATGCCAGGAGCTGCTCATGCACTCCAGCCTGTTGTGTGACAGCCTCTCCATCCAAAACCCGTGGTGCTTCTGCCAGAGGTCAAGTTAAAAGCCAAAGCAGTATAGGTGCAAGCCCCAGGCTCTGTCTCTTTTTCTGTCAGGGTTTTAGAAACCAAGTGAAGGAAGTGGAAGCAGATGAGAGAAAAAAAGAGCTAGCATTATTTCATAGTACTTGAGAGGGGTTTTGCCAGTTTCAGACATTTCAGGGGTATATATTTCTGTTATATCCATATGGCAGATGGCTTATCTGTACCATAACAGGAATAGTTTTCTTCCCAGATTTGTGACCATTTATTCAAATACAGTTTTATGCAGATTTGCTCTGGAATCCATGTTCAGCTGCTCCCCCGAGTGCTGAGAGCCCCTCAGCTGAGCAGAGGCGGCACCTTGGTGCTAGAGCACTGCTCGTCCGTGGAGCCATGCAGGCACACTGAACCACTCCCTATCTGCTGAAATCATAAAATAATTTAATTTTCTTCTGTATGTTGGGGGAGAAAAATGTCCCCGTTGCATTTGCAGGACTGACTTTCAATTTACCAGTCACTCATTCTTCTTTGTTCTTGGTTCTCTGTTTCCATTCTTTGTCTTGTTCATACAATGCTTCGTCTTTTCTTTCTACAGCACTGATGAAAGGAAAATTCTTCACAAGTTAGTGCTTTTCCCTGCAGATGTGTCAATGTATGTTTTTTAACAGCTGCACCATCTGCCTTTGTCATGCTATGGCATCCAGGATGCTTTTCACCCTAGTCAAGCCACTGATAATCAAAATTATGATCATAATATAATGATGATGGTAACAATAATAAATGATGAGGAGCTGCTTTTTAATCAAAGCTTTTTTTTTTTTTTTTTTTTTTTGTTATCCTATAGAAAGAAGTCTGGGAATGTAACAAGACCAACTTAAATAAAAAAATGGTAAGTAAAACTAAAATGGTAATGTATTTGTTCCTGACTGGCTATAAAAGGATGCAAAATTAAAGAAACACTTCAAAAGTGAGAAAAAAAATACATCCTAGAAAACCTGCCTGTGCTTTGTAACGAGGCCTTGCTGACTTTGGGGAACTCTCTCCATCGGGTGACAGTCAGCTCTGTGGCTGTAGGTGCCAGGCCCACGGGCACCAGTGGGGCTCCGAGGAGACACGGGGGGGTGCGGAGGGGGAACTGCGCTTGCCTGGGGCAGGACTGCGCACAGACAGGGACGGGGCAGAGAGGGGCCATGTGGGCACACACACGCGGTGTATAAACGTGGCACACATATATGCTTGAGTGCTGGGGAATTGGGCAACCCTGCGTATTGCTGTTGTCTCTATATAACATTTCTCATAAACTGGGGAGCTTCAAACAAATTAGTTTCATTCATTCAGCCTTCATGCAAGGTTGAATAACTTGAACACAAACCAGAGTCTATCTAAGGTGATTGCAATAACGGTTTTTGCAAATTGTTTAATTAAACAACTTCTGAGCAATTTCTTCAAACGGTTTCACTTTCACTGCCTGTGGACACTGTAGTGCTCACCGCATCTGGCTGCATGGATGCTCGGTGGGTGCTGGATATTTGAGGCCAAGCACAGAAAGGATTTTTGGCTTTGAAGAGCAGAAGGAAAGCAATAAATAAAACTGAAATTTCTAAATGCTATTCTGTTTTACTAATTTTAGATGATTTAATACTTGACATTTCCTAGGAAGCTTTGGTAAACCTTTGCTTTCGGTAGTTTTCTCAGTCATCACCTCCAGGTATTTCTCAGCTGATTATGCCTTGTAGAGGTATGGGGTCAGGCAGAAAGCAGAAACTAAAGAAAATCCTGAAGAAGATGGAAAAAAAAAAAGTATTTTAAATATCTCCCAAGATGTTCAAAAGAATAACAATGTTATTTCTATTTATAAATTAGCACTAACCGTAAATCGTTCCTTCCTCAGACACTGTGCTTTGTTCTTAGCAAGGTTCCTCTGGGTTTGTGATGTTATACCTGGGATGTCATTACTTTTCTGGGATTTGTTTTATCCATTTCTTCTCTCTGAGCTTCATAATCCTATGCCAGAGCTATCCTTATGACTAATTCCTGGGCAGCAGTGCTATGCTGTGTCACAGAAAAAAGAGTTACCAGGGAGGCAAAACAAGGAAAGAAGGACCCAGAGCTCACCTGGGGGAAGAACATGGCCCATGCTCCCCTGGATGCCCAGGGCCAAGGGACAACCAGCTCATGGACCATGTGCCAGCAGGCACTGGGATGCACCTCCCTTTGCTCTCTCCTTAAAATTGTGTAAAGTGATTTGGTGAAAAAGGAACAAGGATTGGTCATTGACACAAGCAGCGGATAATCTTCTCCTGCTGGCTTGTGAATAATGGACACAAATTTTGGTCTGGCAAGGAAAGTAAAAAATGCACCCATTCTCGTTAGGGAATTATCAGGTGCATTGTGAAAGAAAATCCTTCCTCACATTTTGAACTTCTGGTAAGAATTTCATCAGAGGTAAGCAGCTTTGCAGCAGCCATTCTCACAAGCTTGTTCTCTGGCTTTATCTGTTTGCGTTGAGGCTTTATGATCTGCCCTTTCAGTAGCATTCCTTTCTTGTTCAATGGCTTTTAGCCAAGTTGGTTAATCATTTCTGTTAACTTCGTTTTAGTCTGAACAATTTTAGCTCCCTTGAATGCCTTCTTGTTTCTTATTAAGACACTAGCTACTACTGGTGAAAGATGACTGATTGCAATAGCTGTAGGCAGACCCCATGCTGATTAACAAGCCACTTGAAAATAATATGCTCTTTAGCCATTAGAATTATTAATAGTAGCTTTGCTTTCCTTTCTCGGGGCATTTAACACTCTAGGATTTAAAGATTTAGCCAATCGAGAGAATTAAGCTTTTAGCTCATAGTGGACTCCAAACTCAATCTCTCTAGCTGGAAAGGGGCTATGCGCTCATTTTCTTTTCAAGACCCCATGGTGTTTGATATTTCAGTAGAAGCTTAATTGCTAAAACTGTTCCTGATGACCTGCAGCAAGACTGACTACTAAAAGGAGGAGCTTATGCAGCTGTAGCTGAATGGACAGGCCATGTTCACTGACCTGGAAGATTCTGTACTGCCTTTGACAAGTCCCGTAGCAGCTGTCTTATTTGCTGTGCATAAATCCAAGGGAAGACCTTTTCCTGGCTACTGGTCTTTCCTAGGGTTAATGGCATCTCTCTCTGTGCTTGGATTGCCATGTGCAAATCATCTTTCAATATACAAATATCACCTAGAAGAATAATGTGGATTTAAAGACTTGGAGAGATCTTTCTATCCCTCTCCAGTGAATAAAATTTTGCTTTACATTTATGCCAGTAGCACGTTGTTTTGTTGCTCATCTCCACTGAAAGCTGATAGAAATTTTGCATATATTATGCTCAAATTATCCTACACCTCATTTAAGGCATGCAAAAGGGGGTGATACACTGTAGTACGGCAGTGCTGTTGCTGCTTCCCAGGACTCCGACAGTGCTGCAAAAGATGTCGAGATCACATGGAGCATCGCCTGCAGGAGCCGGGTCAGAGAGAGGCAGCAGGCGTTTCTAACTGAAATTTTCATTCTGCCTGGCTTTTACGGGTTCTTTACCTTATAAGACCGGGTATTAGTAATTAATATTTCCACTTTGATGCAGGTTAAAGGGAAACTGGGATAGGGTAAAATCTTATAGCTCTTCCTGGGCTCTCTATCCGCCCCCATGGGAGCAACAGTTACGCAGATCTGCGACGCCGTTGAGCAAAACAAAGCTGCAGCTCACATATAGGATGTTCTTTCCTTCTGTCTTTTTAAATTTTTTTTTAAAAATGCCCCTCTATCCATCATATCACAGGGCAAGGGGTAAGGCTGTATTTCAGCCTCTCTTGGAGAGGTGATTTAGTTATTAGTGTTAAGAAGGAGTTTCCTTGAATGACAGCCCAGCAACCCGTGGTGTTGTTGCTGTTAAGCTACTGAAGCTCCTTCATGTGTGAGAAGAAAACATGTTCCCCTGGCAAAGGCACAGTCTTGCAGTGCTGAGCAATATCCACACATGAAATGTTTGCCTAGGACAGAACAGGACTGCTCCTGTGCTATGAACAGGATCCAGACCCAGCCTGCCCTAAAAGTCCTGTTTACAGCAATTAAGCCAATTCACTCCAGTCTTTAAAAATATTTCACCATACTCAGGTGCTGTGACACTTCCTCAGGCAGCCCAGTAAGTGAAAATAACGTAATACTGGTTTATTTGATTAGGTTTTTCTGCTGATTACTGGGAATACCCCTACATATTTAAAATATTGATATTTGGATTGCATTTAGCTACAGAATCTTTATGCATATTTCTGAAAATTTAGCAGTAAAAGAATGTCTGCCTGGCATAACAATTAGAGATACAACAATAAATCTTCCTTTAAAAATGGATGGCTATGTTCCATGTACTAAAAACCCAGAATGAAACACAAGAATAATATCTTCCCCTCCAATGCTTCTGCCGACAGCAGAGATGTCCTCAGGAGGGGGAACCCGAGAAGGAAGATCAGATTTTGCGCTGGGTTGGCTTCAGCTGTGCAGAGATTAGTGGCTCCCAAGACCGTCTTGCAAAAAGGGAATCTGCCGTCTTCTCGTCTCACTTCTTCCAATTGAAAGCAGTCTCAGAGCTTTCATCAGACAATCTTGCTTTCTGCTACCTGAAAGCAGCAATTTGAGAAAACACACAAAATCTCCAAAGAAAACCACTGTCCAAAATTCTGCCCTCTGGCAGACAGCATCAGAGGATGAACAGAAGTTTTCTCTCAATAAGCAGAAGATACCTTGAAAAGGTACTCCCAGAGTAAGGCATCTCCCTCTGCTGATCATTTGATGTGGAGCACGAGCCTCTACAAATGAGTTCAATTCATGGGGAAGGGATTAGAGGCTTGGTGGGCTGAGACTCAAGGCTTTCCTACAGCTCGGTCTCACTGCTCTCTTTCTGGTTTACGCTTCTTTTACACACCACGATCCAGCTGTCCTTCGGTAACAGACTGTGCTCTGTGTCAGCTCCCACTCGAGTGCCTGACCTTGCTATGCACAGTCGTGATAAGAATGATCGAGATTGCTTTGTCTTCCATCACAAACAAAGCTGGTACCTCAGCTGTAAAAATCCATGATTTATCTTTGCCCATTTCTTCCATTTTACGTAATGCATGAGATGGGCACAAATGCTGTGTTAGAGTTGTTAATGAGCTTCCAAATTCCGTGCTACTTTTGTGCTGGATAAATGTGGAGTAATTACTGTAATCCTTACATGGAAAATCAAAGCAACATAAATGCCACCAAAACTCAGAAAGCTTGGGATTAACAACTTTGATCTATTTACAAGCAAACACTCTTGTAAATGGTTTAAAGGAAATAATGGTGATATGCACACTCCACATAGTCATCACAAAAAGGAAACTGTACAACAAAACATTCATCAGAAATCGCTGTGAGTGAATGATGACTCCCTTCAGGAAAATCAGAAACGCACTGAGTTATAAGCACTGTCTAGAAATGAGGAATAAAATGAATTGAAATGAAGCAAGCCATGAGATCACTAGTGGAAGTATTAAAATATTACGGTTATGGGCTAAGCACAAGTAAAAGTGTCCCCATGTTCTAGCTGGAGGTCTGGGAGTGAGTTTCCTTAACAAGTATCTCACGTCAAAGCTGGTGCTTTCTGATCGATGCAGGCAACTACCAGTCTGTGAATGTGACTTGAACAACATGCAAGGTGTTAATTTAGAAGCAAAGGATAATTAAGGACATGGATTTAACATACAGCATGCATTTACTGAAGGTAAATCACACCCAAAAAAGCTGAGAGCTGATTTTCTAGGCAAAGGAC
The DNA here is from genome assembly GCF_000737465.1 of Haliaeetus leucocephalus. NCBI lineage: Eukaryota > Metazoa > Chordata > Aves > Accipitriformes > Accipitridae > Haliaeetus > Haliaeetus leucocephalus. The sequence continues at coordinate 288,357 of NW_010973114.1, forward strand.
ACACTCAAAATTGCATCTATCTGAAAATCCTTAGTGAACCTGATATGCAGCCACATAGGAAATGAATTTGTGTTACTCCAAAAGACAGGCATTAGCAGAGAAAGGGGATTTAGTGGGGAGCACTGTAAGGAAGAATATCAAGCTCCAGTATATGTTCTTTTACATTTTCATGAGAGATACTGGGAAAATATTCTGGCTGTGCTAATTAAATTTTTCAGTAGCAAAAAACTTCTGAGATCTTTACAGTACAGACAAGGCTTGGGACAATCTCAAAAGATGGCCTTGAGTATTGAAGCTGTCCGCATGATGCCACAGGCTGGAATATTTGATTATTTATACTGATGAAAATACTACGGTTTTGGAAATATGGTAAATGTATGTACGTATATATTAAATATATAAACATATAGTAATTATATACACCTATATAATGCACATATAATACATACACAATATGTGTATATATCTCTGGAAGACAGCCCTTCCAATCCTCCACTCAAATATGGCCAGCCTGGAGGTCAGATCCAACATAAAAATTTGGCCAGGTTGCTCAGGGCCTCTCCAGTTCAGCTCAAATATCCCCAAGGATGAAGATCCTGCTGCATCTCCAGGGCTTTGCTCCAGCATCTTGCCACCTGCATGGTCAAAAGCGTTTCCCAGTACCTGATCACACCTTGCTTTGTTTCAGCTGGTGTCCTGCGCCCCTGCCCACCCTGCGAGAGCAGTAAGATGCCTCTTCTGCCTGTCACCTCTGCTTGTGCAGCATTGCTTCTCCCCACCCAGGGTCCAGTATGCCTCTTTTTCAAAGTGCTTCAAAATAGGAGTTTTTTTGAAAATATGTACTCGTACACGTGTTGAAAATATGTACCATCACAAGGCATCAGCACTCCGGTTAAGCCTTCATCCATTTCTGTAATACACAGATTATATAAAGTGATAAAGGACAACTAGTTCAAAATTGCTCTAATAGCTTTCTGATAGTCCAAGCTTATGGCTAGCATACACCATAAAGATCCCTCTGGCTGCTTCACACATATTTGAAAATGTTATTTAGAGGATGGGCTGTACTGAAAAACATTACATCCTGTGTACATTACATTACTCTTCCAAAAAGATTACTTCCTGAAGTTTCAATTAGCATACCAGGTCTCCAGGTAAAATAAAAAGAACTCACTGGAACGTCAACATATTTTGCCATGAAATTTTCTGTAGCTTTTCACAGAAAACAGCATTCCACAGCTCCCATTCTCCGTGCCTTTCTTTCAGCCTCTCCTTCATCAATCATTTGGAGCTGGTGATACGTTTCCATTGAAAATCATATTGTGATACAATGCAGTGTGACAACCACAATTTGGCACAACATGACACATCAGCTGAGGAAACAGCAAGGAGCATTTCCCTGAAACCGCGGTTTCGAGAACAAATCAATTACTGCAGCAAAGCTGCTGCTCAGAAATTAAACAACCTTGATTATCCTCAAGTACATTTCAGATCAGAGGAGCTCATGCTGGGGCTTGTTCAGGGTTAGCAGGAAAGCTTTATTTCAGGGCACTCGTAAGAAAGGATGTAGCAGTCCCATCCGTATTGATAAACCCATCTATTACTTATTGTAGCCCAGCTGTTATGTGGAGATCCTTGGACAAAACAACAAACCAAATTAATATGTGTTCTTTGTGACTCCTCTGTCACCTCTTCATTCCAAATGTAAAAATGGATTAAAAGGAGAGGTATAAGCCGCAGTGCAAACAGCAGCGCTACTCAGTGTTCACAGTGACTCAGAAAGATATATTGCCTTTTCCCTTGACTTTTGGACGTTGCTGGTGACAGCGAGAAACCCAGAGCAAAACCAGCAGCTGGCAAAATCCTGGCCCACGCCAGCCACAGTTGCACAAAAACGCCTGGCGGCCGAAGGAAGGTTGTCCTGGGCCAGCCCTCACCCACCCCTCAGCAGCATCCCTCCGGGGCAGACTTTGTCATCGCCCAGGGACTGGACGTCCCCCCCAGGTCCTTCTGCCCCTTCCCTGCCCCATGTCCCACGTGGACAGGATTCCTGGAAACACTTGCTCTTCTACCTGGTAACTCAGTCAATAACTAAAACTCTGTGTGGGGAAGCCACTCAATATTAATTTTTATTCTTTGGTATCAACTTTTGAATGTAAGGATTTTCACTCAGCCGACAGCACTGCACACATTACGGACTAATAGAGTGTGGAGTTTATCTCCCAAACAGAAGGTTGTGTTGAGTTATGGAAGCATAAAATACATATACCTGAAAACAGGAGAGGGGCTGTCACAAAGGAAATAATGATCTGTCTTAAGGGTGCCCTTACTGGCCAATACAGCTATGACATTGATCATGAAAATTCTACATACAAGTTAATTTTTCTTGTTGTTGTTCAGCATAATTTAAGGTTGAAAAGGCACCGGGAAGTGAGCCATTCAAAAAAAATCTGTGCCAAATAAAGTAGTCCTCCCCAGAATTACAGCTGTTGTACAAGACTGCGATGCGTAGGACGCGAGCCGCAGCTGGCAGCTTTTGCTGCTGACCCGGTGCCTCAGAGCCAGGCGTCTGGCGCGGCGAGGCCGGGCAGGGCTGCTCGCCCGCGGCACACGGCTCTGCCGGCGGCACCACCCGCGCCAGCACCTGCCTTTGGCCTGCTTGTTCACTTGGCTCTGCTCGCAATGCAGCTCAGGCCTAGACCGCAAAACGTTAAAACGGGAAGAAATATTTCCTAGCGCACCATGGTTTTGATGCTTTCGTTATTTTAGTCTCGTTCCCAACTACAAGAAGCGCTCAATCCAAACCACACCAGACCTCAAATCGATGCGGAAGCTGGTTTGTGCCTTTTCTCAATCGGAGCTACCGTTCCATTTGCTTTGTTTTTGCCCTGCGAATGATTTTTACCATCGCAGCTGTTGACAGCAGCACTCAGCTCCCCCCTGCACTCTCCCTACTTCCGCACGGCCACCCCCGACCACCCGGCTCCCGCCGCCTGCCCGGCAGGCGCAGCGCATCCCGGCTGCCTCCTCGACGGCGACGGGGGGGGACGCGTCGCGGCTCCGGGTGCGCCGGGACCCTTCCCGGCCGCGCAGTGCCCCGGCGCCGGGCTGTACCGGGGGTCTGGCTGGGTGCGGGGTGCGTCCCACCCGCAGGACGGTCCCTCTGTTCGCCGCAAGCGCTGCATGTGCACGCACAGTTGAGCGACACGGACCACCGTGTGCTGTCCTCGAGAGACGTCTCTCGGACGTGGCGAGATGGGGAAGGGGCTGTGGCGCTCGGCTGCCACGGGGCTCTGCTGTGCACCCAGTGCTGCTCCCTGGCCACGAGATTGGGTGCTTCTGTCCAAATTCATACTTTTTTCTAAACTCGCCGGGAAGACGCATAGATCTGTGCGTCTGTGCGACCAACCGCGTTGAGCGTGAAAGTTGGACCTGACCTGAAGGTTGGCCCGTGCCACCAGACGCACCATCTCAGATGAAGGGTGGGACAGCGTCCAGGGACAGGGTGCTGCAGGACGGCTGTGCTGCTGCCCGAGGAGGAAGGACCGGAGCCGGGCGAGCCCGATGGCTGTGCCTGCTGGGGATGCCTCTCGCTGCAGGAGCAGCGGGCTGGGTCCCCCGCTGCCTGCAGCACTTCGGCCACCTGAAAGGGGGGCAATCAAACAGTTACAGTCTCTTTAAAGTGGATGGCAGATTTCTGTTGTGGTGCAGAATTCAATTAATGCGGTATAACCGATGATATCCTGTAAATCCTATTAAGTAATATTAAACAACTATGCATAGTTCTATGCCTAAATTCTTTATTAAGGTTGACTATCTATTTTTAACTAGGTAACTATTTAACTTACTGATAACATGAGTAACCATTAGGCAAGGGTAGGTGCATGCCGCCTTTTATTTCCATCTTAGAGCTCTTGTAGGAAACATCTTTAGCCACAGACTCTGTTACATATCCAGTTTGTTCTGGATACTTGCGATGGCAAGGGATACAAAGGGAAAATAATTTAAGTAATGAGGGAACAGTATAAGAAAACATGAAGCAATAAGCACTGCAATGGGCAGAAGGCTTTACAATAAACAGTTCAAAAGGATGTGAAAACAAAGAAAATATCACCATGAGTGGAGCAGAAATTATTTTACAAGTCAATCGTTTTAACTGTACAAACTGTTTAAATGGAAGGATATGTTTAGCAATTTGAAACAAGTTGCAAATTCTTGAAAGAAATGGGTTTGCTGTGACTATGACATACATTAAATAGTTGACAGGACTGCCTAATGTGTTGTTACTTTTATAATGAGGATCCCATGTCATTCTGTAATTAATTTCATTGCAAGTGTGATATATGCATGCCTAAGATATCAAGAGGTAATGTGCAGATGTACGTTGTTCATAACACTATCATTAATTCCACCACTGTTGACAATCAGCTCATGGAAATAAGTTGCTAAATCCCAGCAGGATTCTGCTATGCAGAGTTTGAACCCTTCTTACGAGAGATGAATATCCTATGCTGAAGTGCTGTGCTTCTGAAAAGTGGAAATCAAAACTCTTGTGAATTGAATGGCCTCATTTGCTCTACAGCTAATTACACCTGGTTTTGTTCTGCTCTGTGTCAAGCAACATCTTTTGAAAACTTTTATTAAAAAAAAAAAAAGAAAAAAATTGCCTACTCAGTATTAGTCAGTACTCATGGGAAGAGGGCCTCTGACTCACTTGAAGTTAAGACTTTTATTTCATGCAGATTTTGGTGGTGTACTGGCTGTTGGTTAAGCACAGAAAATGGTATTTTGAAAGGCCAGAGTTTACTGCAATACCTGTCAATACCCACAGGCACACGCAGAGAGGACAGAGGAAGGACCAAAAGCTCTGCCATGTGCAACATCATGCAGCAGCTCTCCCTTATGACAGCTGAGCATCCCTGCCCCTCGGAGCAAAACCTGGGACAGCTTCTCAGCAGGTCGTTTATCAAAGCTGATAAGCTCCGAGGTTATCCACTCCAGAAAAGATAGTAGCTGAGAAGGGCTAACACAGCAGCCTTCAGATATTTAAAAATCTGTTGCAGAGAAAAGACGGTCTGCTCCTCAGGCCCATGGTGAAAACAGCAACAAGCAACAGTGTCTGTCATGCAACAAAGGCTCACATCAGGCATTAGGAAGGGCTCTCTAAGAACAAGGAAAACTGCTGATAGAGACCCCAAGCTTTCCCACAGTGTTCCTGAAGGACAAACTGGACAGTTCTCAGGGATATTGCAAGCAAACTCACAATCTCCCTGTGCTCAGTTTTCAATAGTTCCACATTTCTGTCTCGATACATCAGCTTTTTCTGACAAAAACTGTTTCAGCACTAAGCTTCCAACCAGGTCTGCTTCTACAATTGCAAGTGAATAAGTAAACTGAATACAATGTCGTTAATAATGTGAGAAATAAAGTGTACAAGTGTTTGAACTGTGCACTCACAACTGAACAGTTAAAGCAACTTAAACTTAGGCTTATGTGCACAACTGAGACTTGGATATAGCTTGCATGTGTAGAAGCAGGGCTGAAAGAGAATCAATGGTCTGTGTCTGGGAACTCTATTTCTGGAGCTGTAAACGCTAGATTTATCAGGAATTAGTGCCCTCAGTGTCACGCTCCTGAATCTAAGATTCACTAAGATTTACCATTGTAATGAAATTAGGCTGTGCTCAGCTCCGGTACCCAAAGGACTCCTGCTGACCATGGGACAGAGGAGGGGACAGAGCCAGTTCATAGCAGGGGAGCTGGGACGGCACCTGGACCCATCCTGCTGCTGGCGGGCAGCAGTCACCCCCCTCCCAGCCAGCTCCCCTGGGCATTTCTCTGCTGGACTTTTATTTTCCCCTCCACCCACCAGCAGCCCGGTGTCTGGGTCAGGGGAGCAGGGCTCCCTGAGGATAAGAGCTCTTCCACCGCCTGTTTCTTACCATCCCCTGACACTGATAACTGTCCCAGTCTCAGACCAGGAAGGTGTCAGTACCTTGCATGGATTTCTGTATCAAACCTTGCATCTCTTAATTAGCAGACCTTGGTTATTAATCAGGGAGACCTGAACAGAAAAAGCCAAGGACCTCTTTGCTGCCTCTCCTTGCCAAATCCATGTTCCCCTGAGTCACCCAGGACACCAGAACACCAGGCATGTTGATAGGGATGGGGCCTGACCCAATCTGCATGGTGGGGACCACACGGTCCGGCAGCCCATGGAAGGAGGATGCTCTCCGTTGGCTCTCGTGATCTACTTCTGTTTGCCTCAGGCGAGACAAAGCAACTAATTCTGCAGGCAGTAATCAGGAACTGTCTATTAATATGGCTAATTTTCACTGACCTGAAAATAATGTTTATCTCGTCCAAGGATGCAGTTCTTATTTCACACTTCTTAAATGAGCCTTGTTTTCTATGAAGACTGTTTAGTGAAACTGTCTGCGATTCTTTGTCAGGAGCACTTTTCTTAGCAAACCAACGGTGAGGCATTCCCACCTGCTTTCCTGTCGGTTTGCAATGTGGTGTAACTGAACCCCCAGAGACACGCCTCCGTTGGGAAACAGAAATGCAATGAAAAATGTCGTTAAGTGCCATTACATTGTTATGAACTGCAAGGTCTGCAGGCTTCCTTGAAGAAGCAGTTCAGGTCAGGAATAAGACCATTGAGGAAGGTTCTTATTTTGAAGGGCTTTTATCTAGTTACACTAGGCTCACAGTTTCTTTGATGACTAAAATATAATTGAAGGAAGTGCTCCTGTCAGTAAGACTGATGCTAAAATACTCCCAAGCTTGAGAAATATTTTATTGGTTTTAAAAAAAAAAACTAGACAAGCGGAACTGGGGAGATGAACAGTAATTCTTTCGGTTGAGTTTAAACTTGTGCTCAGCTGTGACTGAGGTTCCTTCTGTTTGAAACTTTGAATTAACAGTTCAGGTTTAGTTCCAGTAATAAAGTTTTTTAAATAATAATAATTGTTCAAACCATTCATAGAGCAGGTTCAGCTCAGCTCCCTGAGAAGCCTTTTGTACAAAACCATGTATGGAGGAATACCAAAGGTTTGCTTTTCCCAGCAGAATATACTGTACAAAGCAGTCTTCAAAGCATCCTAGACCTGTAAGCTCATGCAAGCAATCTCAGCCTCCTACAGAAAGTGCACAATAAGGGCAGGTACCAGTTCGACCCTTGCACATTTCAAAACAGGAAAGGATTCACTGAACGTTTTCTCCAGAGAAAAGAAGGCCATTGTTCCTTTTAGAGACCCATTTTATTTCCGAATTACTGTGCCGCAGGAAGTGACCCAGTATTTGCTTTAAGATATCAGAAATGTATTTTCTTTTCAGCAGTATGTGAAATTTCAAGTTCTCCTTTTTCCATTCACCTTGTGTAAAACTGATATTAGCCGCTGTCGACCAATGCTATTTTAACATGCTTCAAAGATAATAGAAGTTTCTTCCCTGGTACATTGAATCCCAGTGTTCACCAACTATTTCTGGCAGAGTATTCAAGAATATGATTTCATTTTGTTTTCTTCAAGAGTTAAGCAAGAACATATAGATATGCCCATGGCCTAAATTGAGCTAATCTTGACACCTTCTCTACACTTCTCAGTACCCTTTTTTTTCTGAAATCAGGCTTCTAAAACCTGTCAGTTTGGGAACCAGGTGTGGGTGAGTGGCAGGCGGAATAGCACCGTGACAGTGTGCCACGCTGTGCAGCGGGGCTGGCAACGCGCACCGGTGGCAGCAGGTCCTGGGCTTTTCCCACTTTGCCCTCGTGTCAGGCTGGCGCTTGGCCCCTGGCCCGACTGGGTGACATTCCTGACTCGGAGGTCCGGCTGAGGGCTGGGAGAGGAGGAGGTGCTCGGGAGCTGCCCCAGCTCCTCTGTGTGCCGTGCTGGGCTGTGCCCAGGACCCCACGGGTGTCAGACATTGATGGTTCTTTGCTTGTGCCTGTTCCTGGGGTGGACGTGGAGCTACAGGCTGGGTGATGCCCACTGTCAGCACCGCCAGCCTGTCCTTGCAGAGTTTGATGAACTCAGCCTTTCACATTTCACAGTCTCCAAGGGCTGAAAACAATCCCTGATATACGTAGTTTACCTGAGAACTTTTTAGAGACACATTTTCAGTTGTTTCCATTCCTTCTCAAAACAAAAAATGATAAATCGGAGAAACTTGCTCACCTGCATAGGATTCCCATTCCTGCACTTGTGAGCCTTTGCCAGTGAGTCAGGACACCCATTTCAGAGTCAGTGCAGGACTCCAGGACTGGCAGAGTTTATCTTTCCCAGTGATACCTTCTTTTATCACAGCCAGAGCAATATAATCACTCAGTGTGAAGATCTGTTCCTCAGTCTGTGCATAGTGCTCATCTCTGTCAAAGGATCTTGGCTGGAGAAGGTTGGTTTTGATTTTTACATGAATTGTATCAGTCAGAGCTTGAACATACTGACTCAGTGGGCTCATTTTTCATCATTCTAATTCCTTTGCAGAAATTCTGATAGTGACAGTTTCTTCTGAGCCGGAGGAGGGGGGCTGAAGGGTGAATGGCTCCTATACTCTGTACAAATCCTAAATTACTCTTTCTGAAGGCAGGTGATGAAATAAGACCATCAGCATAAGCATAGACCAAACAAGCATAAGCAACAAATTCTTAATGCTTCACGGTCATCTTTAGGTCTCCGTTGGTTGTCCATGGCTTGATTTTTAGAAAGATGTGAGGAGCCACATGCATCAATATCACACTAAGCATGGTAAACAGCCAGTTTAGTTTGAAACTTAATTAAAAACTCACAACAATACTTTTCTCATCATGGCCAGAATTCGAGTGCATTGAAATAAATAAAAATATTTCTCTTGAACTTGGAAACAGCCCCAGAACTCATAAGCATTTGCTTAAGTCTGAAAACCAAAATTACATTTACATGCTTATAGTTTATAGAGTACTACGCAAGTTCGATCTAATATATCTTAAGACAGACACTAAGCAGTCTTCAATATGTCTGCTTTCTAGCAGAGAAAAATTGAAAATTTTTGATCAAAAGACCAATATGGCAAGAAATGACCAATAATACCAACCAGACATAAATAATTTTCAGAAACTCTAACTTCTCTTCTCCCCGTTTTCTGATTACCCAGGACACAGGTGAATTGGAGCTGAAGCATGCAAAGCAAGGACAACATTTTCTTTAATCCTTGCACAAGTAGAAGCAGCAACTCTACCATGACAAAGCTGCAGACTTGCACAATACAAATTGCTGAATGGCTGCAGAGGGCCAGGACAGCCCACGTTCTTTCAGGATATCAGGCTAATTATGGGTTGTTGTTTGACACCAGAAGCTTCTTTTGGCCAAACACATTATGTCTATTTTCCCCAAAACCTGTGACATTAGTTTATTAATGGACTACCTTCTCCTAATCACAGTAAATTTCCCTGTCTCCCCACCCCACCTTCCCCCAGTATCTGTGCAGTTCAGGTGATTTATTCTTAAAACTACTTTAAAGATGAAGATTTCATCTCTGGCTGAAGAGGTCAGTACTACAAGTTGCTGGAGGCTCAGGAAGCACTTTGAGGAATCGCTACTATATGTTCAGCTTGCAGTATGTACCCTTGACTTCAGCTCTTGCCCGTGATCGGGGACGAGACAGTGCCCGAGACAGACAGAAGACAGCACGGAGACTGAGGAGGTAACATCAGGTCTAGGGAGGAACTGCACAATGATTACTTTGAGGGAACATTCTTCTGATTAAAAGGATTAGTTTTGCATGTGCCAGCTTTCTATGAGTATCCCACTTAATGCATGTATACATGAGGGTGCTCACAGAAGCAAGGAATCTTCAATTAGTATTGCTGGGTATTTTTGAGATGGGATATTCTGAATACATCATCTTGAATATTCATTTCTGGGAACTGCTCCTGAAAGTCCTTTGGAGCCTGATCTAAAATAAGTTAAAGGACAGGTACATATTGCTTTCATAGAGGCACAAAGAAAAAGAATAGAATAGCACTAATCTACTCCAAACAAGTCAGATTCTGTAAGCATAGAAGTTATTGAAGACAGAAATTATCTAGCAAGAAAAGAATGCTAGGAATATTTAAGGAAACTGACCTTATAACCAGGAATTTGAGAGCAAGGAACAATATGGAGATAAATGGGTGTATATAGAGGTTTCCATTAGCCTAAGTTGCTTAAAAAGCCTCCCAGTGTTATATGAATGTAGATTAAGTAATGATAGAAAAGCATCTTTGGATACATTATTCCTGTAAGCTTTTCATGCATTATCCCCACATGATTCTGAGAAGATTGTTGCAAGACATGTCTGCTTATTTTCTTAGCTCTTTATCAGCTCCAAAATAGACATAACCCTGATTAAAGTCCTGGGTCATCCTTTCCTAAACTTCAAGCAAATGAAGAATAGAAACACAGTTTTTCATCTAAGTTATTGGCTCTCATACAGCACTTTGTGCACAGCTTCACAGAGCAAAGTACTGCCTCAGACAGATGTTTCCTGGTGCTGCCCTTGGCCTGCATTGTCTGCAGTCGGGTAAGCTCCATATTCACCATTCACAGTGCACAAAGCCCGTGGGTTTCCTGGTATTTCACATGTGCGTAGGGAGACGTTGTCCCTGGCCCAAGTTCCTCATCTACTAAAAGGAAAAATAACAAGATGCTTGTGGCATTCATGGTACAGGTTTGAGTTAAGATCAGTAAGGGAGCACTGCACAGATCACTTTGGAAGATGTTTTTCTGCCAAGGTCTGTTTAGAGGGAGGATGTGAAAATTTGCTTTCACCAGAGCTGAGAACAAGAGGAAATATCACAATAATTTTTCTGCAGATGAAAATGGTTTTACGGTGATTTGCAAATGTGGCACAATTAATTCTGCAAATGAGTCTGGAGTTACAATATGTCCAATCTGGCAAATTATGTGACTCTGAGATCTCAGCTGAATTGCAGTTCTTGCCTCCTCACAGCGTTAGAGCATGTGTTTGGGGCCATACTGGTGTTCTCACCTCACTGTGGGAAGACTTACTGAAATATAAATCTCAGGCTTCATCTCTGATCTCACTAATCAGAAGCTTTTGACAGTGGGATGAAGCTGCCTTTGCAGGCTAATCATATTGTTGTCCTGTTTGGCAAGGCTACAGGCAACAGATGAGATCAAAAGAATTCAGGCAGATGAACAGGTTGATCCAAACCCTTTCTCTCTACCATGAGCGCATCCATCATGCCACCCTGGGAGCTTTGCTGTGCCTGCGGAGACATCCCTCTCTCTGCACCTTCACCTGCAGCAACTGGGAGTCAGAGTAGGGTTGCAGGACATCGCAGTCTCCTCTATACGTTCATTTTGTTCTCACCCTTAGGGCAGCAGGAATCAATTAGACAACACTGATGGAAGCTCTGACTTGGCTCCAATTCCCCTTTATCCCTGCTTAGGGGCTGAGGCCAGCTGTCCCCCTGCTCCTGCTCAGCTCCCTGTCCCCAGGCACGGAGCCGCGTCCTGTCCTGCATTGGTGCCAGAGGGGAGCTCCCAGGGCCCCCAGCTCTAACTCGTCTGTCCCAGTAAAACCCCAACCAGCTCTGCCTGGAGCAACACTGCAGGGATGGGGCTGGCCAAGCTGATGCCCCAGGAGTTTAAAGGGGGATGCATGCAAGCTCCCATTGCCAGTAAAAGTGTGCCACCTGCTATGGGCCCTCCCCTTAGGGAAAAGCACAAAGCTGGATTCTTCATCAAAGCAAAAGTCAGTTAATTTGGGTTGCTGCCTTCTCCCCGCCTCCTGGAAACCTATCTAAATGTAATGACAATATGTATTTTCTCATTTGCTGGAATCAATAGCCCGGTGAACATGATGCATGTATTAATCATCGCCACTGAAGGGGGATGACAAGGATCGCCCTTATAAAAGGCAGCATTCAGCAGCACAGTATAAGGGATCAATATATCTTTCTCAAAAAGTAATAAAAGTGTATGAAAGATGACAGGTTATTCAGAAGAAAACAAAGAATGCCGTTTTAAAGCCAGCTGAATAATATTTGACCCCAAACTTCCAATTAATGTCAAGCCAGAGAGTTCTAATGGGAAATTAAGTGGGTGCCTGGGAAGACATGGCTGAGGACATGACCTGTGGAGAAGATACTGCAGAGGCAGCAGCAGTACACTGTGAAGAGAAGGGAAAGCCGAGCCTGCAGCTGGAAGATATAGCAAGGGCTGGCCAAGGGCAGGTTTGGGTAGCTCCTGCAGAGCAGCGGCACCACCCAGAGCTGGAGGTCTCCATGGGTAAGGAGGGCTTGGTGGGTCTCTGCTCCCCAGCACAGCTTTTGGGCATGTCTAAAGCGTGGGCAGGGAACTTGCAAATTGGGTCTGAACTGGCTTCACTTTCTGGCTGCAAGACCCCAGCACACTTGACTTTGGCCAGGACATTCAAGTGAATTGTTATAAAAGGTTAAAGAATTCTTTCAAAATAGTATTTTGTTACTAATGAACAGAAAACAAAGTGAGGACAATGGAAGAGCAGTGGGAGTGGTGAGATGATCCTCCCAACAAGGTGAGGTAAAGCCCCAGGAGGCTTCAGAGTCTGAGAGACAGAGCTCAGCTTCTCTTTCATGATCACCTTCTGAACACATTTGAGGGAGGGAAATGTTACCACCAACTGAAGTACACTCAATTTTGTGAATGGACATCTGCCCAAGAAGAGAAATTCCCCTTGGCAAGTTGCCTTATTATATCTTGCACTGAGAGAAACACAGAAAATCCATGACACATCTCTCTCGGGAAGAGAAGGGACATGTTTCCTTGGCAAACCTCCCCACTGCCTCTGTGCCAGCTGTCCTGGCACGAGGAGCTGCATCCCATCATGCTGATGTGCACAAAGCCGCCGCCTGCAGCAGGAGCTCATCCCTGCCCATGCAGGGCAGCTGCCCACCAGCTCTGGGGTCTCCATCTCCCCCGTCTTCTCCTCCTGACACCCCCCAGGGGGGTGATGCCCGATGGTGAGCTGCAGCCCTTGTGCCAAGCTGGGCTCCTCTGCCCCATGCTCCAGCCCCAGCTTCCCTTCCAGCTGAAACTGGGCAACCCTCCTCACCAGCCTCAACCCTCCACTGAGCCCTGTGTTTTTCCCTACCCTAGGAAGGTACTGGAAAGAGGAAAGTGGCCTTTCCCCACCATCTGCTCTGCTGCCCTTCTGCAGCTCTCTCCTGTTCCTCTGTGACACAGATAGAGAAATTTCTCCTCCTCTCCTCCCCTCCACTTGCCCAGTGACTACCCTCTCTGATCCTCTGCTTTGCTTTTGCTGCTCCTCTGCCATGCCCCTTCGCTCCTCACATTTGTCTGGTTTTTGCATTAAACTAACATGCTTTAATCCCCCTCCTCTTTAAAAATAATCCCATCCCTCACCCCATTTGCCTTTCCAGCCATAGTTCACCCTGCTTTCATCTGGAAATTTATTTAACATGCTATACAGACTGCCTTTCATCTGTTTTATACTAGGCAGTTACCAAACACTTGTGGACTTAGCACCCACCTATTCCCAGTTAGTTTGATTCCCCAAAAAGAGAACACGAGGAAGAGTCCTCTCGTAAAAACACACGTGTTTTGGGCAGTCAGTCCAACAGTATGTAGGAATGGACAAGCTATTCACTCTCCACTGGGCTATCCCTCCAGCATATTCATTAACTAGTAATAAGTGAGCTTAGCACTGTTTATGGCATCAAGCATTTATGTGTCCTCCTGACTGTCATCTACCCAGTCCCTTTGCTCTATTGGTGCAGACACCTGGACGTGTCGAGATCCAGCTACCAAAGGGAACATTCATCCTGCAGCTGGCTGCAGCAGTGAGCTGCTTCCATTTGCCCTGAGGTCTCCCTTCTGGTTTACATGCACACTTCAGTCTCTTACAGCTCTCACACCTACACTGAACCAGGCCTAAATATATTTGGTGGTAACTCACATTAGACACACACCGAAACTCCTCCCAGTAAAATCTCTAATAAACTATTCTTGGGCAAATCTGAGCTCACTTAGTCTGCCAGCCATCTTCCCTTGTACTGGTCATGATTAGGTCAAGTTTTGTTAGTTATATTTTAAAAATAATTTACACCTGTTATTCAGTTTGGACATTGCTGATGCTCATGTTTCTGATTTCAGTTGGACAAGTATTATTCTAAAACAAGTGTGATGAAGCCAGAAGTTACAAGGGAAAAACCAGGCTCCTGTGTTAGTTTCCTGAGTCAGAGAAAAAATAATTCTGCTTTAGAAGAAAAAGAATCAGCAGGGGCCTCCTATCATTTGCTTATTTAAGCATTCACTGAGTCTCAGATGTGTTGAACAGTACAAGTGAACACGCCAACACCCTATGAGGTGGTGAGGGACCAGTTCCTTTGTTCCTCCACTTTCAACATCCCTGTCTGCTCCTCACATCTACCAGAGCCCTTGGTCAAAAAGATGTCACTGTTAAACTCTTCCAGGTGTATTAGGCAGGACCTGAGGATATCAGAGCTTCCTGCTTTTTGGATGAAGTACCAGAGCAAGCCCAATAGGACCTTTCTGTGGCCACAACTATAGCTGGAACTGGCAGCAAACAACTTCTTTAAAAGCTGCAGTCCATTAATGTCTGGTGAGTCACATCAGGCTCAGAGAATGAGGAATTTCCCAAATGTACATCTGACACATTCAGGGGGATAGTGAGCTGATAATCAAATTTTTTTGCCAGATAAGGGAAATTATTTCTGAAGCTCTGTATTGTCACTGTTTGTGGACAGAGTCACTAAAGCTTTCACAGTTAAACCAGCTGTTGTGAATAATTTCCTTGCTAAAAGCCATATGGCATAGTTCTTATGTCATTTCATATTGAAATGTGATTTTTTTTTTTGGTTATTATCATGCTTTAGCTCCCATGTTTTTGTTCCTCTGTATGTGCACCTCTGGAGCAAGAGCACATTCAGGCTACTGGCCCCCGTGAAGCAGGAGGCCCCTTCAGCTCTGTGTGCTTCATGCCAGGCAAGTTAATACTGGTGAAAGGCATGTGTTATTGTAGGAAGAAGGCCTGGATAAATCTTTCTCTTGTCACACCCATTCATTAGACTAATACGCTGTCTGAAGATAATGTGTAGTATTTAAAAAAAAAAATCACAACTGGAAGTTAAGACTGTGTTATACTCTTGACACGGGGTGATGCATGTCCAGAGAATGCTCCTGTAACAGTAGTGAGGATGTAGCAGACCCTCACAGCCAAATTATGTATAAGGATCATCACTGAAAGGGCAGCAGGAGCAAAGCAAGAGAAGGAACACATCTACTCTGTTACTTGATGAGAAACAAGGAAGCTGACTTGCAGGGGATGTGTTTTAAAGTACAAGAAGAGAGCCCCAGCAGAGATCAGAGAATTGCTGGTGTAGCTGGGCAAGTCAAACGCGTACCCCTTGTCAATGAAAAATCATGCAGACCATCTTATACCGGACATAAGTACTGGTGAGCCTAACACCTGGGGTGCTCTTACCTTCAGTGGTAACAAAACCAAATAATGCGATTTACCAAGGCAGAGCAGGGAACTTGCAACCCAAGACCTCCTTTGGAGAACTCAAAGGCTGGTAATTGCCTTTGGGACCTGCAGAGATTGCTGGGCTTTGTGGAGGATCTTTATTCAGGAGGTACAGATGAGGTAATCAAAGGACAGAAAGACATATCACAACTTTGGGTACACTCCCAAACTTTCACGTTGTTCCTAGGTAAACTAGAGCAAAAATGAATTTCCAGACTAAGGGCTTACAAATTGCTTGGCATCCAGGACTGCACTTCCAGAGAAGAGTCCAACACTTGGAAACAGAGTGTATAATTAAAATGCTTAAACAACCATCACAGAGGTGTTAACACACTGCTGTAGTTACACAGCTGTTTGTTCATTAAAGAAGGAATTTAATACTATTATAATATTCTGCACACTAAAAAACAAAACAAGAGTTTAAGAGCGATACAAACAGTCCTGTCTCCTCTCCAAATTGGCCTTTAGATATCAGAGCTTACAGAAAACTTTTACAAGGGGCAATGTACTCGGGGCATTACCAGAATTTTCCCCATTCAAATGGTTGAATCCAGAACTGAAAACAGCACCAGTGGCTGAACAGTCCCTAATGACTCTTCAAATAGCAAATTTATCCCAGCAGAGCACTGCAAAATTCCTGGGATAAGAAAACAGAGGGGAAAGGACTCTGGGACAGAGTCCAGTGAACAGACACTCAAGTCGCAGCAGCCTGCTCTGTCTAAACCCTTTCCCAGAGGGGCACAGGGCTGCGTGGGATCCAGGATTTGTGCTGCTCAAGCTTTTCTCCTCTTGCCTGAGCTCAAAAAGAGGAATTTCACTCCCTTCGTCCCACAACATGAGTGGAACAGCCCCCAAGACCATCTTCCACCAGGAGTTTAGACCAAGAGCGCAAAGTACAGGCACAGAAAAGGAACACAGACTAAAGCAAACAAAGATGATGCAAACTGTGGGCAGCACATTTGTGGTCCAGCTGAAAAAAGAATAGAGGGGCACTTCAGGTGTCACACACACCCCAAGTGCAGCTGAAATTTTGCTAAAAGCATGAGCAGTTTGGAGTCAGCTAAGCTGTCCCCTCTTCTAATTCGTACAAGATCTGACTTTGGTACCATCCAGTTTACAGATAGCAAAACACTTCATTGCCTGAAAATGGCAGTGATGTGGAAGAGCGATATGATCCCAAGTAAGTAAATGGGAAAAGGGCAGATGATGCAAGAGCTTAGCTGTGCAGAAAGGAGATCCCGTCCTGGTGGAACTAACATTTCAGAATCAACAGTCAAACCCACGGCTGTTTGCAGACTTAGAGGAGCCCTCTTTAGACTCAGAGCTGTTCACAAACCACCAAGAATGGCTCTGTTGGGTCTCAGCCTTTCAGCACAGCCAGTCTCAGGGCTAACAGGAGATAAATGTGCGCTTAATATCGTGAAAGTGCTGGAGCCTGCCTCCTCAGAAGCGAGTCAGTACTAACCCCATATCACTGCACACAAGCACGCTGGGAGCAGCACTCCATCCCCTCAGCCAGAAACTCGAGCAAACAGCCTCCAGCCAGAGCCCAGACAGTAATTACCACATCAGGGCTAGAGCTCTGTGATAACGCCTTTCTTCTTTTCCAATGTGCAGCCCCAGACTTTCCCTTAGCCCCAGAGTTTTCACTCATTCAGAATGGGCACTTTTTCTGTCTATAAAACTCAGTCTCAAAACCTTGTCTTTAAGCAAATGTTGGAACTTTTTCAACTCCCTAAGGAAACGTTTCATCTTTTTCACTTTTCCCCTGTTTTTAGAAGCAAACTCACTGCTATTTTTCATCTGAATTTACATGCAAATTTACTGCACCTGAACTTGTATTTCTGTAATTAATGTATTATTTCATAAAAAATTTAGAGTAGATATTGCCAGGAGGTGTAGGAATGGTTTAAAAAAAAAAAAATCACTTTTTTATAGAGTATTGTTGATTAAATCTTTGCACCTGCTGCTGAGTTACAGGATTTTGTGAAGGTGGAGTGGGGAAGTTTTCTATACAGAACAGAGACTATCCGGTGTTCATGCACCATCAAGGTTAGTTATTTTATATCTCAGTTTGAGGGCAAGAAACATGACTGTGATCTATTAGCAATACAGATATCAGATGCTGCTCAGCATTTTCACTGCAGGGTGAGAGCTAGGCACAGCAGAGAGCTGGTCCTACATCACTGGGTAAGTCCTTCTGGCAGAAGGGAAGATAATGAAGACTCAAGCAGGGTCAATGGTATTTATTAGATATGTTCCTGTCTAACACTAAAACCTCTTTTACATCAGTTGGCTGAACCACTCCATGTTTGCCAAGCTGGCTTAAAGGCAAGAGAGAAGAAAAGGGATTTCCTGGACACTTCTACTCCCATTTGCATAATGAAAGACATCTAGAATTGCACTCCATCCTTCCCTACCTTCTGACTTCAGAAATCATCCAGGAGATGCAAATAAGAAGCAGTGCTGAGATGGTGAGCATTATTAAACGTAATTGGCAAAGGTGAAGGGACAGAGAAATGTGAATAAATCATCAGGATTTACCACCAGTCTTTTTTTTTTTTTAAAGGTTTATAGCTTGGTATAAAATAAACTATTACCTGGAGACTGCATGGTAAACTGAGGAAAAACTGAAACCATAGCTTAGACAGCTATGGTATTTAACTTTTCTCTGATAGTAGTTACTAATGAAAAAGTGAATTTAATTGGATACTAAAGGTTGCACTTGACTTAGATGAAGCAGATGTAGATAAAGTGTCTCTAGTACATCACTCAGTCCTGAGTACATAGTAACAGGAAATTAATTAATCTCCACCAACACTTGTTCTTTCTAGTGTGAAACAGGTTTAATTAACTTATTGTGAGTGGTCAGTCACTGCTCACTCTAGAAGAGCCTTACAGATTTAATGAAGTACCATTCTTTCTAACTTTATGTTGGAAAAGTGACAATGACAAATTTTGAAGCTGAATTACTTGGCATATGTGATCAGTTAATGGAATACCTTCCTCATCCTAATTATTTAATTCCTGTCCTGTTATTTTTCCCCAATTAAGCAGTAGTCTTCTGACTTAAGCTACGAGTCCAGGAGCAAGCATACCTTAGCTTATCCCTTAGCAATAAAACAATTTGTACACTAAAAAAGTCACTTTGGTACAGGTCATATCCATCTAATACCTGTTTGATACTTACTACAGTCTTTAAAGTGTTTGAAAGAAAGAAGAGCCATGCACAGTTCAGGGCAGGTCCTTCACAGCAGATAAAGATAGGATAACTGAGAGTGCCTGGAGTTATCCCACTTGAGCTGGATGGAGAAGCCATGTGCTGGGGGTCCCTGCCAGCTGCAGGAAACACACTCGTTCTCTTCCAGGCAGCAATGAGCACATGGAGCAAAAAATTGAAATGAAGTTTTTGGACTCCTGATTAAAAAAATAATTCATGGACCCATGTCTGTTGGTCACTATTTGAGGACTTGATACCAGCCTGAGCAATTACAGCAGGAGATGGGTTGAGCAAGGAGGGAGGCTCCCCCAACCGCATTTGTTTTCTTTTGTGTTTTCTCTGATCATTCCAAACATCACTGAGTCTTATGGTCTCAAACAGACAAGATTTTGATACATAAGGAGAAGATAAGTCCTATTCCTGCTAGTTGCACTACAGCCCACAAAGCAACAGCTGCAGAAGAGATCTGAGGGGGAGGAAGAGCAGGTGAGCTTGTCCTCTTACCTTTGCAGGTATGAGATGGTAGCGAAGGCTCAGTGGTCCACTGGACAATGGAGCTGCGGAGCACACCGGTGCTAGTAACAGCCTAACAGACTTCCCCTGGGCTGCATGAGAATGACATCATGAGATCAATGAGCAGAGAGGTTGAGCTTACTTTGAAACAGGTGTTTATACCTTCCCATCTTACCAGTATTCGTGACTTTCACCTGCAGGAGTTGCCTTGTTCCCACCCGAGCCAAAGTCTCACCACTGTGAAGGATGGCAGGACTCCCACTAGAAACACATGAATCATTTCTCCAAAGCTGGTATAATTGACTTTTTAAGCATGAAGTCAGAGGTTTCATGGTTATGGTGATGAAAGTGGGAGTACTGCACAGCTGCTCCAGCTCAGGGAGAGGGAGGCACATCTGAAGCTCCTTTATACCTAATGGCATTGCTATTTTTTTCCCCTTTTTTGGTGTTGTTTTTTTGTTGTTTTTTTTTTTTTTCAGTTCCAAGTCTGTCTGTTCTGACAAAGTCCTTCAGCTTTATCTTCCATGGGTTACCACTGTTTGGGAGGTCTGTGCTGGAAGACCAACTTTGTGCTTATGAATAGGAAAGAGACATACAGCTTCACAGTAGGTTCATTAGCCTATTTCTGCATTTGTGGCAGAAACATTAAACAAAATACTAAATAATTCATCCCCCTATAGTCATGGGCATCCACTAGCTCCCAGTCTGCCTTTCCCAATGGAAAGCATGTGGTTATTTCTCAGTGTTGCCAGTTACGAATCAGATAAAGTGATCTGGGTTCCTCATGGAAGAGGAGGCTATCGGAAGAGATAGGAGAAGCTGCAGCAATACAGGACAAAAGGCATTAAACTTTCCAGGAGAGAACTTAGCAATGGCAGAAATCACAACTGGTGAAGTGTTTTTATGAAGAATCAACTCCACGGTTTTCAGCACCGACTTGTTCTGAAGATGATCTCTGCACATGCTACAGAGTTAAAGAGTCATACAAGTGACAGGAGAGAAAGTTAGTAGTTAAATGCCTTATAAAGATGCCTCAAGATAGGGAGATGAAAGCAGGAATTTAAAAAACCCAAACCTTGTGTAAGGGTTAATTAAAATATTAATAATGCAACGTTTCAATTATTCATGCATAAATAAAAATATGTTTAATGATAGACACACGCTGAGCATTAGTACGGTGGATGTGACATTAGGATAGAGAAGGGACAAAGGAGAGCTTTGACTCTCAGCACAGAAAATTACTGTGGAGTGCAGAAAACGTTGGACAAGGCGATGGGGTGAGAGAGGGGATTGCAAGTGCTCAGGGAGAGATGGCTGTGAGTTGGGGGCTGCCATCCAGGGGGGCTCCTGCTCTGGTCCGCTACAGTCCCGCAGGTCTGCAGCAGCCCCCATGGTCTCCCTCCCTCCAGCACTCCCCAGGCTCAGAAGCCAGGAGTGTTGGCTCTGCCAGCACGTGTGAGGGGCACAGGCAGGGCAGGACTGCACAGGCATACGGATCGCTTCCGTCAGCGGTTCAGAATTGCTTCTACTGTTGTGTCCCAAAGGGCTCACGGCAGCAAATGCAGCCAGACTCCAGCCTCTGCAATGCTGTGGTACTGCCACGGTGAATGCACACCAAAAATAATGGGGTTTATGCTCATATTTCATAGAATCATAGAATCTCACTTTCATAGAATCATATTTGTCATGTCTCAGATGTTCTTCATTTTTTTTGTCATAAATGATTGTATTTGCCAATGTTTATTTACATTGTTATTTTTAAAAAATTAATCAAATTACAAAGAAAAGCATGGTATGAGGCACCTTCATTTGTTTTGGTAACCACCATGTTTGATCTTCAAATAGAGAGTTCTTGTATAGTAACAACTAAAAAATCCTATAATATTTTTACATCCTTATTTTTTACAGATCATAGAATTGTAGAATCATAAGGCAGCCCAGGTTGGAAGGTACCTTGAAAGATCATCTCATCTAGTCTTTTGTGGGAAAGGGAGCCTAGATGAGATAATCTAGCACCCTGTCCAGCCGCATCTTGAAAACCTCCAGCAATGGGGAATCCACCACATCCCTGGGGAGGTTGTTCCAGTGAATGATTGTTCTCACTGTAAAAAATTTCTTTCTTACGTTGAGATGAAATCTCTCCAAATGTAACTTGTACCTGTCACCCCTTGTCTTCTCCACGTGGCTCCTTGTGAAGAGAGAGCCTCCGTCCTCTCTGGAGCCACCCTTTAAGTACTGGAATGCTGTGATGAGGTCCCCTCCGAGCCTTCTCCTCTCCAGGAAGAAGGGACCTAACTCTGTCAGTCTTTCCTCATAGGGCAGGTTCTCCAGACTTTTGATCATCTTTATGGCTCTCATTTGGACCCTCTCCAGACTGTCTGCCTCTTTCTTAAATTGTGGGGACCAGAATGGGACCAGAACTGCATATGACCGGTGAGGGTAGGGGTCAGGCAAGCAATACCGCTCTCCAACCTGCACAATGTCCTTAGCACAATGCCAAGTTTGTCATCCCGTAATTTGTGCTTTCTGTGGCCTCCTAGAACATCTGCTCAGACCGTGACTTACCGCTCTGCACTTCTGACATATCTTTCTCTATATGTGCCCTAACTGCAGCGTATCTGTGCAAATACTTTGTGTCTGTGTGGCCATAATTATATCCTCAGTTTCTCTCTTTAAGCTGTCTTTGACAAGTCATTTATATTTTGCCTGCTTTCATGAGCTTTTATAGTGAAAGAAAGTTGGCAGGCAATTCTCAGCTATCCTACTTGTCTCTTGTCTGTCTGATGATTGATTTCCAGTGGGAGTAAGTTTTGATTTTTGAAAAGATCCAGACTATTATTATTGAACATTTGAGTTGCATAATGGAAGTATCTGTCTGACAAATCCAGAAGGATATCTGAGCAAAAGGCTCAAAGGCTTAAGGAAATTCTGGATCATGTATAAAACATCGTCCAGTGCATTGTCTCTAACATCAGACAGCGAATGGAGAGAAGCCACAATGCCAGGAGAGTAGAGCCAGGTTGAGGAAAAAAGAAGTGCAAATGGAGCATTTCGAAAAAGTCAGGAGAAATATTAGGTTCTGTGAAGACTGAAAGATATGACAGACAATGGGATGAAAAGGACCAAACCTGACCTATATATCCAGGCAAAATCCCCACTGACAGAGAGGAAAAATGATGCCTCTGATCTGCAATTGATATCAACACTTTGGGCAGACAGAGTAGGATGATTACTGAAAGGGAATGCTGAAAAGGAAAAAATCACATAAAACCAGGCGTAGCCTGGGAACTTGCTTCAGACATATTAGCAGCTTGCTTTGTGTTCAGCCTGAGCTCAAACTGGGGTTTGGGGACAGACAAACAAAAACATCTCACTTGGGGATGAGACATTTGTGATTAGCTTAGGTATGGACCTCTGCCAGGAGGAAAAGCGCTAAGCGCAGGAGCTGGTCACCCGGCAGACAGCGAGGGCTGCAGAAAGCTGATTGCAGGAGCACGCCCCGGGGTGCTCTGCCGAAGGGCTCTCTTCCAGCTCTGGAGCTGGGCTCCCAAGTCTTACATGCACAGGCATGTTTTTCCTGAAAAACAAAAATAAGTGGCTGTCTTGGTCATGGAAGCCTCCCTTCACACCTCATAGCCTGACCCAGGTAAACAACTAGACCGATCTAACACTTATTTTACAGAACATAGATAGTTAATGGTAAAGCAGGTGCCCAGTTTTGAGTTTATGCTGTGCCCCCCTGTATGCAGAAAAACAGTTGCAAGTTCTTGAGTGATCCCTCCATTTTGGAGCCAGATGGGCAAATACATTTGCCCTCTCCCGTGGAGCTGAGGAAAGGGCACCATCCTTGTGTCACAGCACCAGACACACGGGAAAGCACCACAACGCACATGAGGAGACATCATCAGAGAGACGCAAACTGTGCTTCTGTATGTAAAATTAATCCTGAAGTCTCTGTTTCTCTTGCGACACTGATGCTCTATTCAATCTTGTCACTGAGCTGGACAAACAGTAGCAGTGGGGATGTAACTGTTTGTGAGTGACCTAGATAGCAGCGCACTAAAATAGAAGACAGCAGTGATTCCAGAAATTACCTTGTTTCACAGCTTTGAAGGAGAAAGGGACAGCACGTGCTTTACCCTTGAAGCGCTGTTCCCAGTCTGTACCTGGTACGGTTTCTTGTGCTGCAAAGTATTTCTCCTACTTCTGTAAGGCAATAGGGCACTGTGACAGATTTCAGGAGCAGTCTGCACAAGCACAATTGGTTCCTGTCCACACCTCACAGTAAAAATAGCGTTGCCCCATCACTGCCTAATGAAGCTGTTCTATGGTCTGCATTCATCGCGCCTGTTCCTGCTGGCTTTCACCCAGAAAGGAAAAGGTTGGTCACATCTGCTGTGCTTAATGATGTGTGCAGTGTGTACCACTGAGTCTTAACCGTCTGCAGGGTATGGCTTGCTGCCAGGAGAGGGTAATCGGTGCCTACAAGGCTGCAGGGAGGAGGGGAGAGCAGCCCGAGGAAGCACCACGCTCCTTCACTGCCAGACGACTCTGCAAAGCACGGCCTCTGCATCTCAGGTACTGAGCGATGGGGACGGGGACAGGCAGCGCTCCTCAGGAAGGCACAGCCCTGCTGCGCAGCACAGCCCGGCTCTCTCCTCTCGTCACACTTCGCGGGTAGGAAATGCCATGTCCAGTTCTGGAGGCTGGTGTTTTCCATCTTAGCACTTAGGGCTGCTTCCCACTCTACCAGAAAAACAACCCATGTTTGATAAAGCCCAAGAAAATCCAGATTTTGCCCATTGCTTCTAAAAAGCTGGTCTACAGTTTTTCATCCTTACTACTTCTGATCGCAATTTTTCCTTCCGTTAGTCTTAATTCACCTTTCCCAGCCGCAAAGGAGAAAACCCTCCCCACATCCTTCCCGCCCGGGCTCTGCTGTCAGGAGGGTGTTAAGGGCAGAGACTGTCTTGGGGAGGGCCTGGGGCATCCCACCCCAACTCCCAGAGGCGAGGGGTGCTCTTATCATGGCTGCAGAGGCAGCTGCCAGCCCTGCCGCCCTGCTCATGCATCTCCTGAAGCACTGAGTGTATGGATCAGCTTCCTGAGATTCTGTGTACATAGTCCTAAATCAGCATCACAGGGGAAAGAATCTGTATGTCCAGGATTATATCCACCTTCTCTGCATTAAACCAAGAATAACATCGGTCCATGGCATGAAACAGGTTCCAGGTAGGGGAAAGTTTGAAAGATACCACTGCAAACCATAGGAGGTTTACCCAGGGTCTTCTCATATGTTAAAAAAAACCCAAACCCCAACCTATGTCCCCCCCCACTTTTATTTCCCTATAGGTTGTTTAGAATCCATTTGAATAAAAAATGTCTATTGAAGATTTTCATTTTAATATATAGTTCGTGGCTTAATTTATCATAAATCCAGAAAAAGAGCTACAAAGGCACTTACTTACATTCAAATGTATAAAGAAACATATATTTTTAGTTTAAAATAATACATTTAATTAAAAATATAGCTTAAGGATGTGTGACATAATTTACATATATTTGATATCTATCTTAATTTACACCAGGAAAATTAGAATCATAGAATCATTTAGGTTGGAAAAGACCTTTAAGATCATCGAGTCCAACTGATTTTTTCAATTAATCTGGTATTTATCCACAAAGTCAAACAGGAGTTTTTCTGCAACTGAATAAGCCAGAAAAATGCTTCCTGAAAAATGCTGTCCAGCTCCCTTCCTGCCATGCAGCAATTGGCCTCGCAACTGTGCTCCTGCTAATAACATGGTGAACATGACTGCTGCTGTTACTGTCAGCTCTGTAGCAGACCCATTTACTCCGCAGCTGTCCCCCAGGACTACGGGAGGATGATCTGATGGGGCAGCACTGCGAGGGTGGTATCGGTGGTGACTGCTGGGAAATCAGGGCATGCTCCCCTCTCCCGCATCCCCTGAAAAACAAGAGCCACTTCACCGAGTGCTCCTTGCAAACAGTGCAGGAGTATGCCTTAGGCTCCAGATACTGAATGTTTTTCCAATTTTTCTGATTTTCAGGTGGGAAGCTGGCTTTGCTCCCTGCAATGGGATCTCAGTAACTAAATCATCTCCCAGCTCATTCTACTGCTGTTTGTCCAGGGCCAGTCACTGGCTGCAGGGGCTGCACATCACACTGTAAACACACATGGATGGATCTACATTTCTGTTCACCCCAAATGCAAGGCATGGGGGTTTCACAAGGGTTCTCAGCCCTTCCAGGTGCTGGTTTCTGCATCTCTGTACAATGTGGCAGTGTGAACTACGTGACACTGGAAACGGTAGGGATGGACACAACTGGTAGGGGGAATCTTTGTCCCAGCACATGGAGTGATTTGTAAGGGTAAGGTGTTGCTACAGACAGGTGCACCGTTCTTGCTTCATGCTTCATGGGACCCTATGACAGAGCATAAAATTTTAATGAACTAGATATTAGCTATCTTGGGAAATCACTCTGTAATTTGTTTGGAGATGTAAATAGCAAACCCAAACCTCACAAACAGCATATTAAGGAATTAGAAGAGCAGAGGCTCTTTGGTTTCCTTCTATATCAACTTAGTGAAACTGAAAACTGGTGTAACAGAGCATCAACCCTTCTTTGGGCAACTTTTGAAAAAGGGGTCTGTCATTCTGAACTTTTTACCATGAGGCTCAAGCACATCTTTCTTTTGCTTGGCTAGATGAAGCAGGTCTATTATTTCTAGCGGCTACTACTGATTGTCACACCCTACTACATCTCATCAAATAATTTAATTCATTATTTTTAATGTTTTGCTGTTTGCTCCCCCCCCCCCCCCCAATTCTTGCAAGAGTATTTGTCTACCCATAATATCAGGGTGATCTGTTATTCACCTACAAAGGGAGAAGTTAGTTTCTTTTGCAGCAGACAGCAAGATTGGAATCTGGCAGTCCAATGGGTTCACAGTGTTACACTGCTCTTCCCAATTGCTCTCCCATTCGAAGGTGTCCTGATGGTAAGAGGCACCCTTACAGAGACGTCCTGTGCCTTATGCATCTTATATGTGTTTTTTCACTGCCAGGAGAACACAGGACCAGCTTGCTCGTGCCTGCAGGCAGCCCCTCAGCAAAGGCGCTCTCGGACCTCAGGTACCTGATGACATTTAATCCATGCCTGTGCCCGACTGTTCTGCCATGTGACGGTGCAGGCACTGCCAGGCTGGTCAGCCATGCCCGCCTGTGCCCGTGCCCCATGCCTCGTGCCCGGCAGAGGCAGGAGGAGATGCCCACCAGCGAGGACACCCCAGCCTGCGCGGGCTCTGCATGCTGCTCCCCTCACCCTGCCCGCACACAGGGCTGCTGCTCGGGGGTCTTTGGCATACTCATGTGATCACACCCTGCTGCGTGTGAAGCCATGCCATCTGCTGCACAGTCAGCTGTTGCTCTCATTTATGCATCTCCAGACTGTCCCGCATCCACCCTGGTAAAGCTCCATAAAGCAGAAGAACAGTTTTTTCCACTAAACCAGTCTACGTTTTGATCAAATTCACAGAATAGAAGTCTTCTGAAATGTTTGTAACATCTTTCTACTGTTCTTCAGCCATAAATGAGACTCATAGTCTATTCTTTCATCTTTTTTTTTTTTTTAACATAACACATTCATTAGCATCAGACCTTTCCACTGTTCTCCAATATCTTGCTTTTTCATTTGGAAGAGATTTCAGGAAAGCTCCTTACCACATGGCTGCTCTCTCTTTTTGCTAATAATTAGTCTTAGAGAACTGTCAATCTGTTCTTACCTTGTGCTTGGTTATAGAATCAACTCTACTGCCCATGGGGCTTCTATTCATTTACTTTTTCCTGCTGCTTTTCATCTTACTGCTTATGCAAGCTTTGAGCCTGCTCATTCTATCAGTAAATGTTGATTATTTTTTAAATGCTAACTTTTCTTTAGCAAGCTGGGCTGTGACCTGATCCGTAGCCCTGGAGGGATGCTGGCAGGCTCTTCTCTCCATGGCTGTGGGTCTTCCTTCCTCACTGCTGTTGGCACATGAGGGTGGAGGTGGACACTTTGCTCCAGGGTGCTGTCCTGTGCCAGGGCAGAGGCCCCAGGGAAAGCCTACCAGTTCACAGAGACCCAAAGGCAGAAATGGGAGATGGTAAATTTTTTTTTGCCTCAGTTTCCTCTCTTTCTCCTCCACTGGATAGCTCTTTTTTTTTCAGTCTTGACTTATTTGCTGATAAGCCTGCCTCTATGCTCATCATGTAAGTGTCTGCATGCCTCCTTAAGGCAACGCATTTGTGTATTTGCATGTTGTTATTACCGCTGTGCCAAGCAGAGAGGTTTCAACAAGGTCTGAAGAGGTTTTAACAGGTCTGTTTCAAACACAGCCGTGGGGACCTGTACACAGGGTGGCTGGGACTGGAGGGGTTTCCTCAGCAGCTGATACCCATTTATTCTTGTGCTCATATTACGGTTACCATGAATTGTTACTTGTACTCTCTAGTCCTTCTACTGTGCTGACATACAGCAGTCACATCTCCTTGTTGCCCTCTTTTTGCCAGGTTAGACAAGTCAAGTTCTTCTGATCTTCTCTTGCAAAACAGTTACTGAGCTCCTGTGGTCATCACAGCCTTTCCCTCCTGAACTGCTTCCAGCTGAGCTCACCTAAGTTTTCCTAGTGAGACTCACAGTAGTTTTAAAACATCTCCATTTCAAATGGCAATATCAGTCTTGAAGAGGCATTTGGACCATAGCCTTAATAACATGCTTTAACTTTTGGTCACCCCTGAAGTGCTCAGGCAGTAAGACTAGATGTAGGTCCCTTCCAACTGAACTATCCTATCCTATCCTATCCTATCCTTCTTCCTACCTCCTTCTTTTCCTAACAGTACGTGCTGAGGAAATCTTTGATGACATTTCTTCCCAGACCTGCACTAGAAGAAGGATTTAATGGGTAATCATGTCCCAGCCTAGACATCGGTTCTGTCATGTTGTGGGAAGGAGGCATGTACCTTCTGATGTGGGTGAGAGCTGTGGATCATCTCGAGATAATTTGATCATCTGAACAAATTTGCAAAAAGCGTATGTGAAGTGCAGTTTTTGAACGTCTTCTGTGTTCATCCAGTTTAGCTGGGTTTCTACAGGACGGCAAAAAACACATCTCTGACACTAGTGAGGCTCGAAGATCAAGCCCTCAATCTGAAGCATGAAATGCTCCTGAACTAATTGGTTGCAAATCTTTTTGATGTGAGCAATACCTGTTCATTTCCCCCTGGATTTTTTTTTTCTTGTGCTCATTTTTAGAAATGCCTGAGCCATTTCCCTTGGGAAAACATAATAAAACAGAAGAGCCTGAGAACAACAGTACTGCATCAGGGTGAAGGTCCATCTGGCCGAAACTGGCCAACCATAAGCGTCTAAAGGAAAGCATATGAGCTGTGCAAATCTACTTCTGTCAGGGTCCTGGGGGTGCTCACAGGCCTCAATGGCTGGGACCAGCCGCCCCTGGGACACCCGTCCCACCCCGTCTCCTGCCAAGGGCCCAGGGGACATGTCTCAGCTCAGCCTGGGGCCTTCAGTCCCTGCCTGAGCCAGGTTGCAGGTGTGCCTGTCCCTGCCCTTGTCTCCTGGATGGGCCTGGGACCTGCACTGCAGAGAGCTGCTCTCCTGGAGGGAGCCCTCAGGCCGAGCTCATAGCTTGTCATGCAGAACTCTATGCATAACATGCGTATTCTATTCTATTCTGATCTTCTGCACTCACGATGAGTCGAATAATGATGAGACTGTCATTTGCCCGAAATGCCAGGTTTTTTTCAGCTCCAAAAACACTTTCAAGGACACATGGCAGAAAG
Source organism: Haliaeetus leucocephalus (assembly GCF_000737465.1). Taxonomy (NCBI): domain Eukaryota; kingdom Metazoa; phylum Chordata; class Aves; order Accipitriformes; family Accipitridae; genus Haliaeetus; species Haliaeetus leucocephalus. The sequence goes on from NW_010973114.1 coordinate 317,484, forward strand.
GTTACAAATGGAAACAGCATTTTATTTTATTTTTCTGAATCTGTTTCAGAGCTGATGCTCACAAGCATTAACATAATGCACATGTGTAGCTAGGAGCAGGCTGATGCGTTCTTCAGTTTAGGTTGAAAACGCATCATTTGGGGTCTGGCAAAGGAAAATCACACAGCTACAGAAAGTAGAGGCAGGAATACAGGCCAAGCAGTCTCTGTTTCCCAAAGAGTGAGAATGGGAAGAATGAGACTCAGGACCAATCACACACAAAAGAAGAAGAGGAGGTGTGTGGTACCATGTGTTATTTTCAGAAGTACTACACATATCAATGACAATTATACATTTTGCCTTCAAAAAGTTGCTCTGCTGTGCTTCTTGGCCAGCAATGCATGAAAAGGACTGTCGTGCCTGCCCTGTGCTTGTATTGCATGTAGGGACAGCTGAAAAGTGGCAGCTCCTGATGGTGCAGCAAGCCTGGACCCCTTCCAAGCACAGGTTGTTTTGCACAAGCAAAAACACCTCAGGAAATGGAGCCAAGGAAAGAGCAGAGCTTGCTCCCAATACAAATTTGCAATGGGAGAGAGAGCCCAAGAGAGCCAGGGCACAAGTGGCGCCTTGGAGGTGCAAGAGCAGCAGGCAAGAACCTAGCCAAAATGGCCCAGAGAAGCCCTGACAAGCGGCCATACTCAGTGCTGCAGAGGAAGGTAAAACCCCCCTGGGGACCAGTGACAGTTCACCCTGGGGGAAGAAAAATTCCTTCCTCCCCCTGGATGCAGGGTATGGGTGGCACCCTTGTGGTGCAAGAACAGCATATGCAATAATCTAGCCAAAATGGACCAGAGGAGCCCTGACATGTGGCCACACTCAATGCTGCAGAGAAAGGCAAAAAAACCCCAGGGACCAGTGCCAATCTGCCATGGAGGAAATGCCCAGGTGGATGGCCCATTTAGACCCTTTCCCAGGGGCTGGATGGGGATGATTTCAGTAGCTGCAGCCTGGAGGAAAGAGAAGTGTAACCAGAGCCATAGGTTGGGATGGATGGTGCCAAAAGACCAGCATGGAAATAACACAGGCTTTGAAAAACAAGTGAGTGGAGGTTACACTGGTGTGGTGGAAATGCTGGTCATTTTCCAACCTAGAATATCTGGATCTGTGCCCAAAGCACAGCAAGGCAAATATGACTCTTCCAAACTGTAAAAATAGCCCATTGCTCCTATCACTGTGGCACCACCTTTTCTGACTGAAAACAAGCTGCGCAGCTCCTCTGTTAAACACACCAATTGCCTGTGTTTATATGGGATACAAAATGCGCTCCAGCCATGGGGTAAAACTTTCACAGCTCATTTGTGACTCTAACAACTGGTTAGATTGGTTTTGGTTGCCTCTGCATGAACTTTGCAGAAACGTAGAGAGCGTGTGTGATTTCCTCAACATTCCTTACAAATTCACCAAGTGACATTTGCTACTACACTGTTTATGGTGAGGTCTTCTTGGAAAGTAGTTCTGAATTGTTTTGTGTTCTTTATCATATTTTTCCTTGCACTTAAATAGCTCTTTTCCTCCTTTGGCCTTAATCATTTATGTCTTTATTTAAAGTGATGGTAGCCCTCTCAGCCTTTGTCTTCTTCCTTCTAGTCATCTTCTTCCATAGGCCCTCCATGCCCCTAATCAACTGCTTAGTCTTTATTTACTTTCATCCTAGATGGAATTTATCTTTCTTGAACCTGAGTAATGAGAAATGTCCATAGTGGTACAGGTGAGTTCTCACAGGGCTTTGCACAACGCTTGCCTGTCCTATGAAATATCTTGCCTGACACACAAGAATGCATTTATCTGTACCATATTCTTGGCTCATGGTCGCCCTGTGACCTACTCATGCCTCCAGGAACATTTGCCTACTCCAGTGTTTCCAAGCTGTAGCAGAAACTCATGGCACTTCACCTGACTTTGTGTTACCTATTTCTACACTGCAGTTCTTCATGCATGGTTTATTGATGTAGGGGATCTCTCTTCTGTCAGAGCTTCAGCTGGTATGGAGTATGGGGGCTGTAGAAATCTACCCTGAGATACAGCATTTTCTGGTTCATGGATGCCATGAAATCCATAATATGATATGGACAATGAATGTATCTTTTGGAGAAGGCAGGAAGCCTACATGTCTTGAACAAAGGCTTTCTGCAATCTAAATTCAAAATACCTGACCAAGAACTTCACTGTTTCATACATATGATGACATCAAAGCGTGAAGGGTGAAGCCTGAAGGATGTGTTAATGGGGCTTTCACCCATCAGTAACCTGCTGAAGTCCAGCTTCACCCAGTCACAACCAGCAGATCCAGCCCTCCACCAGCTGGCTGTGCCACAGACACACTGTGTGGGTGGGCTCTGAACATGAAGCTGGTGGTGCCAGTCTAGCTGCTTTCAGAATTGATCTCTGCCTCCTAGGGAAGAAAATAACCACAACTGGTGTTAATTAAACTTCCATTTTGGAAGTTTCATTGGAGAAAGTGCCAAATCAGCCCAGACACTGAAAAAGCTACAAGAGACAAAACACTTGTGAGTCAATGTGAGGCAGTTCATGGCACTGCTGTCCGTGGGGATGTGCTTTACTCTCCAGGAGTGTGAATAAAGGTCACCGAGCTTTTAAATGAATTCTGCAGGTATTTAGTGAAGAGGAAAGTTGTTGCTGATAAAGGTAAGGACGTGTCTGGCCAGGTGGCCATCTGACACTAAAAGGCAACTGCCTCTCTTTAACAGTCCCTACGTTCCTGTAAGAGAGCTGCAAAGAAGGACCAAGATTTTGCTTTTTATAGGCCCACGTTAAACCACCTGAGAATGTCAGTATGATCAGATTGCTGATGATATTATTCAGGTACAAAGGAGCTTCTTTTTTTTTTTAACTAATAAAAGAAACTATGGAAAACAATCTTCGAGCACACACATGGTAATCAGCTGGCAAAACTGGTGCAATGAGTGCAGAAAGATGCCAGACTTTGTCTATTCAGTTAAAGAGTCTCAACATTTTGATGTAAGCTGAGTGTGACAAGACTGGCCCTTGCATGTGTCCAAACATGGATCTGATAGATCAGCAGGCAGAGCAAGGCTAGGGATGAATTCCCTTGCCATGAGTGGGCAAGGAAAAAGTCTTCAAGTAGCAAGGATTTCAAATGAGGTGGGATTTATAAGCTAAAACCTATGTTTTGAGTTATGCTTGAAAACAAACTTGCAACCAGTGCATTTTAAGACCATGCTTTCCTCCCTGCAATGGGCTCTGCAAGGCAAATGAATGCTGAGATAGCACATCCTGAAATAATGAGCTATAGCTGTGCTAATTGCATTCCTGTACTGGGGGGAGGAACACAGCACAGGAATGCAAACCTGTAAATTGGCCCCCACCATTTAAGTAGATTCAGGTACTTGAATGTGGTTTGTCTGGTTTTCAGAAAAGGAGGCTGAGAGGCGACCTCGTCACTCTCTGCAGCTTCCCGAGGAGGGGACCTGGAGAGGGAGGTGCTGATCTCTTCTCCTTGGGATCCAGGGACAGGACACGTGGGAACGGTTCAAAGCTGCGCCAGGGAAGGTTCAGACTGGACATTAGGAAGCATTTCTTTACTGAGAGGGTGGTCAAACACTGGAACAGGTTTCCTGGAGAGGTGGTCGATGCCCCAAGCCTGTCAGTGGTGAAAAGGCATTTGGACAATGCCCTTAATAACATGCTTGAACTTTTGGTCAGCCCTGAAGTGGTCAGGGAGTTGGACTAGACGATCATTGTAGGTCCCTTCCAGCTGAACTATTCTATTCTATTCTATTCTATTCACCACTGAATATATCTCAGTACTGAATTTGCCCTTTCTGTGACTACCTCATGGCAAGCACTGGTGCTGATAGGTTAATGCATCACTGCTTCAGCAGTGTTGCTGCCCTCTCCCACTGATTTAGAGATCCTTACTGTCCTGTTTGTACAAACTACACTTGTTTGTACAAGGCAGTTTGAAATGCTGGAATGTATGCTTGTCCTAGAGGTGAGTTAATGTATTTCCACTTAATTTTGATGCACCATGTTCACAAACTTTACCTGGCTTTCCTCTCCTTTGATGAGATAAAGAACAATTATTTTAACTGGTTACATTTTAAATGTTTCTCAGATTTTAACATACTGTTAAATCAAAGCTACCCATCTGGTAGATTACTGTCTAGATGTGATGTCCATCTGGTAGATTATTGGTTCTCGGTTCTGCTTAAGGATACTAACTTTCTCTCCTTTTTAATCCTGAGCAGAACTTGTGAAATAGTCCCTGCCCGCTTAGGAGCACAGTGCCATTCAAGGCTGCGCCACCACCAGGTACTTCGTGAGAGGTATTTTACTCTTCCTGGCAATAGTACCTGTGGTCAAAATGCTTTGTTACTTTTAAACTTGCTGTCTTTGCTTTTGTAGCCTGCATAGTCTTAGTTCAAAATCCCCTGCTGATGTCACACCAATTCCCATTCAGTCACCTCTGATTTCTGGTGATGTCCAGTGCTGCTGTGTGTGTGCACTTGTCTATGAGTGTGCATATATGTACATGTATGCATGATGGAACACAGGTATAATTTGCCAACATAGCATATTTGTTGCTGTCAGTTGCCAAAAAATAAAAAGGCACAATGGAAACAATTATGCTGTAGTATTATAATTGCTCAACAATCTGAAGTAACAGTGGAATTGTTGACTCTTAGTAATTGCTCATGACTCATGAGTGGATGAGATAAAACAGGGACTTTGCAAAAGAGGCAGTAGAGCAACTGTAAAAGCTAAGACAGAAGATCTGGGGAAACCATTATCACAGCAAACTAAACATGGAGCTGGTGGACTGTGTTGCAATTGCTCTTTTTAAATATTGCACACTGGGTCCAAAAATGCCATTTTTACTCATACCAGTACTATTGCTTTTGGAAGATTTGGATTTTAGCTTACAATTTGCACTTGCTGTGGTTCCATGTGGTTAACACACACTGAAAGCATAATCCCGCGGTATTTATAATGCTAGGATTTTCGAAGAGCCCTTTGCTTAGAGGATGACCAGTGGTCAGGGGGAGTGTGACAGTAGGCACCCAGCAAGGGGAGCTGGGGGAGCAGGGCATTTCCTACAGGGAGCTGTGCATGGGCTGTGTGCGGACGCTGTCAGGCGGTGCAGGTATGGACTGGGGCAGGCAGGGGCACCAGGGACACAGGTAAGGGCTGGGGCAGGACGAGGCACTGGGGCACTTCTCTCCTGCCCAGCGCACACCGGGCACGCCAACATCGCACGCTCCTACATCCCCTCCTGAGGGAGCAGCTCATTGAATCACATCTGCACTTTCATCTTCAGCAGTGCAGAGCATTTCCACTTCCCCGTACAGTTCTTCCTATTTATATCTGCGTACAAAAGAGCAAAGTATGTCCACATCAGAATATGTTTCCCTTCATTTCTAGAAAAGAAGAAATTAAGATTCTGACATGCAAATTAAGGTGTCATCTCTTAATTGCCCTAATGTCCCCAGCATCTGGGGGAGAAATGACACCAGGGACAGGGAGTTGATAGCAAAGCAGACGTGCTTATTAACATGTTGCACAATTAATGCAGGCAAGTATGCTCTGCAGTGGAGCAGACCTTGTAACCTGTGACAAGGAAACTGAGGTGGGGGGAAAAAGGAAAACAAAACTGAGGAATAATTGCATTGTACATCTCTGAACCTGCCAGAGGTGAGGGACGTCCTGGGTCAAGTTGTCTGCAAATTATACAGCGCATGCTGTTATTTTTGTCTTATTGTCACCCTGAATAATGCAGCACTAAAGCCACAGGGAACTCTTCAGAAGTGTTTGTGCTGTGTTTGGAAGGCAGAAAATGCTTCTCTCTCCAGAATGTGCTAGGCTAGACTGTCTATCCACCTCTTCATAGCAGGTGTCTCTGACTGACACTGGTGCCCTCATTCCTCTGTTGCTTCCCCCACTCCCTCTCCATCCCCTCCCGGCTCCCACCTCCATAGAGCATGTAGCCCTATAGCTCCACATGCAACTCCAGGCAAACGGATCTCCCTGGAAATCTCTGTGAAATACTGGAGAAGAGAGCATGGCTGGCTGGAAGGGTGGCTGCTCGCACTGCTGCTAGCACCAGGTCTTGCTTTGGGGGATTTTGGTCATGTGCAGTGGAGTCTGTTTGCTCTGCAGAGGTGCTTGAGGGCATCCCCTGCCCCACAGCTGCCTGCAGCAGTACACACACCCATCCATGGAGCCCATGGGTCATGGTGTCCAGGAGTCATTTCCAAACATGTCTTGGAATTGGTCATCTAGGGCCGGGTTTCAGAGTAAGCCAAGCACCGGCCGGTGCCCATCCCCGGCACTGCCAGGAGCAGAGGATGGGCATCTCTCCCTGGCTGGAGCCCAGGTGAGAAGCTCAAAGCAAGCCCCTGGGAATGGAGCTGCCAGGAACAGGTTTTTCAAAGCGGCGGCTGAAGGCATCCTCAGCATCCAAAACTCCTGCCTTTGGATTAATTATAGATCACAAATCAACGTCTGACCAGCACCATCAAGGTGCAGTCCCCAGCCTGGGCACAATCACAGAAACTGAACAGTGGGCTGGCGGCTGAGCCAGGGCTGCTGTGGGCGACACAGGGCTGCTCCCCCGGGATCAGGCTCTTCTCCCAGTGCCTCCGCTGCTGCATTTCCCAATGGCTGCTGTGCTATGGTGTGAGGGAGAAGACCTGTGGCCAAACAACTTTTACTGACAGAATTTGAGCCTTTAAATGGGCTGAAAAATCTGAAGAACCCTGGGGGGAACTCCTGGGGGTCCAGTCGCTGCAGGCTGCGTGGACCCCGTGCAGCCCGTCGGCTCCACAGCCTGTCCTCCTCCAGACGGCCAGGTCCCCTGCTGCGGGGACTCTGCTCGCCCAGCACCGCTGCTCCTGCCTGCAGCAGGGACGGCTCTGTCCATTTCAGGTATCTCTGTGTGGTAGCGATGCAAGAGTGGAAGAATGGCCTCATTTTTATTTTATCAAGGTAACTTCTGTCAAATACCACACCAAACAACTGACTTTTGGCTCACAAAGATTAGCCTCCTACAAAGGCCCAGTCCCTCATGATGTGTCACTCCAGTTAGTGTATAAAATATTAAGTACTAGAGAAAACTGAAGTCTCTGCTCAGCAAGACAGTTCTGTTCCCTCTCATCATTTTTGCCTCTGCAATAGCTTGTTTTGTTCTTGCTTTTAAAAGGGAGAGTGACAGATCCACTACTGTAGCCAACATTAATTTAGAAATGCAGTGAAAATAAAAGTGCTTTCTTTCCTGGACTTCTACAACCCCAAATTCTCCTTGGTGCATATAAAATGCCCACACAGTGCTGCACATGTACTGCCCAACCACAGCTCTAAGGGCCTGATAGTCAACTCAGGCAAAATCAAAGTATCAAACAGTAATATTTGCTATTTTATCTGTTAGAAAATAAGACTCTCTCATACCTCTGGAAGAGCAAAACTTGAGGAAAAGCTGTAGTAAGAGGGATGTTTCAAACCTGGCCATCTGGGTTATTTCATGTTCTAGCAATTGACTTAAAAGACAGCTGTGTGCCTCCTTGTATAAATTCAAGTGGACAAGCTGACAAAGCAGTGAGAAGAGTGACACTGTATCAGATATCTACTTTAATCAGTCGCTTTGATCACTGCAATTTACAATGCAGATTGCAAACGATTTTCTGATCTCCTTGATGACAGGTTTTTAATCCCTGAGGCATTCTCTGGGGATGCTTAAGGAGATAAATCTGGACTGAACACATTGCTGGAGTTGTCCCTTCATTTGTTCATGGCTCATGCTGCTGTTGTGGTAACATCTGTCTGTAGGTGTATACATGCCGTATGGTACTGATAATAGCTCTAACAGCAGCAGTGTTTCCAGTGCACCCGGGTGGAGCCTGAGTCCTGTGTGGGATTTGTGCTTCAAGGGCTGTGTTTCTCTTGTTGTTTTGTGGTGACTTGAAATTCCCATTCAATAATTATTTACACCTCCAGGCACTGAAAATCGTTTAAAAGTCTGGGGGTTTAGCAGCTTATGGGGCCAACTAACATGGAGGCCTGAATGTGGCGTTGTTATTTTACCAATTACAACTGTATATATGCCATCAGTAGACATTATGTTATATATAAAACAATTTTTAAATCTTGTTATCTGCAAATCCTCAACAAATTAGTCTGGTTTTAAGGAGGCCCTATGTGCACACACACTAGTCCAAGGATATTTGACATTCACACCAGTTTCTGAGAAAAGAGGACAGGTTACAAGCACAAGCATGTCTTTGGGCAGGCAGGAAACTGCCAGCTGAGATACATCTGTAGACTGAAACACGTAACTAGTTTCAAAGTGAAGTGCAGAAATATGAACCCAGGATTTTCTATGGAAAATACCTGTAGTATGGAAAACCACAAGCAAGAAATCTATTGAGAACAAGGGAACACCATGAAATAACCATTCACTGGCAGTCACTGCAGCTACGGTTGCAATGAGAGTCCATGTCCAAAGATGCATTTGGACTTCCCAGTCTTCCTTCTCATTGCTGTTATTGAGGTCTCTCTAATGTGGAGTTAGGACTACCTGGAGTTAAAATCAAACCGGTCAATTATACATTCAGAACTTCCTCTATAGTGGTGTGGAAGAAGAAGTAATGTCATGAGAGGCTGCTGCAGCTCCGTGTCCCCAGGTCATACCTCCAGTGTGGTTCCCTTTGGGGCTGGGCTCAAACATGCAGCCTGCTCCCAAGCTGCCCTTCAATCCCACCGACCCCAGCTGCCTCCTGCACACACACACACACACACAGATGGATCTCTTGGCAAACTGCTGGACGTTATGGTCCCCTCTGCAGCTAGCCAGGAGTCCCCAGGTCTCTGCAGTCGCCAACTCATCCAGGTGCTTCCTCTTCAGACACACGTCCCCTGGTCCCCAAACCACATCACCTACTCGACAGCTGGTCTTGCTCCATCTTCGCCAGTGCCCACACCCACGCTCACACACCCGCACTTGCTCCAGGTCCTGCACCATGGACAGTGGGCCTCTGGCCCCTGGACCCACCCCAGTCTGTGACACCTGGAGCTCCTCCACACACACGTGCATCAGCACAGAGACCTCCTCACAGAAGAAAAGGGTTACAAATAGAGTTTGATGGGATGACAGGACAAGCGGTGCTGGTCAGGCGCAGGGCAAGGCCAGACAAGTGCACTGACCAGCAACACATTTATGGGTCACTGGCTCCACTTGTCTCCTTATGTCTCTATTTTCCTATGCTTCTTCCTCCTGAGACTGCCTTGATCCATGCCTTTCCCTGCCTCTCCTATAAGAAGTCCTGTGCAATCCCAAACCACTCTTCCTCTGCATCCCATGATGTCTCCCACACCCCAGGCAGTGACTGCCCTCAGTCTGAAAGGTGGTCCAGAGACCTGCTCCTCTTGAATCATCTTGACAGGCTTCACTAGAGGCCTATGGGCCTGAGTTTCCCCTGGGACAGCCCTGGGAGGGGTCCAGGCAGGGTCTCCTTTCCTCCGAACCCGTAATTTGGGTCCCTACCTGCTTCTGTGCCTTTGTGCTCCTCTGGGCTTGTGGAGAAGGGCCTCTGATGGGCTGGTCCTTCTCCTGGGATGGGTCTGGGACTAGCCCAGGCAGGGTGTTATCTGTCCTCACCACCACCACTGTGTGCTGTCATGTGTATCTGTGTGTGGCGAGGAGGTTTTGTCCCCAGCCTGGCCAGGAGGCAGTGCCAGTGCAGTGTTCAGCCAGTGTGGGACCACCGCAGCCCGTTCGGATGGCGCAGGGGAAGCGGCTGCCCAGAGCGTGGGGATCCCCCAGCTCCAGCGAGGAATCGGTACCGCAGAGAGGTTCAGCAGCAGATTGGTGGCACACTGTCATCTGCAGCGTGAGCATCAGTTACTGACACAGGGCAGAGTCTTGTCATTGCCACAGGAGAAACAAACCCTGCAGCAGTAGAAAAGTGAAACCAGAAATATTCAGATCAGAAATTAATTGCAAACCTGAATGGCAGCAGCAATGGGTCCTAGTGATTCCCTGCCAGAGCTCTTCCATGCAGTCTTTGCCTTTCAAAAGTTCTTTTTCAGCAGGCTGCCGCCCTGAGCACGGCTCTGTTGCACAGCAGTGCCGAGCACTGTCTTCCAACGCGGGGGCAGAGGTAACGCGGGCGGCTTTTTAGAAAGCTCACGGTGATTTGGCTGTTGTGCTGCTGTGCACCGGGACGAGCTCGAGGGCACTCTCTCCTACACGTTTTATCTCGTTAAAGTGTTGTCTGCTGACAAGAGAGAAGTGGGTACGGGGGGTGTGCTGCCCCGGCTGGCTGTGTACCGGTGACCCCCCCGGCCGAACCGCCGGGCAGCTCCGGGCGCGGCAGCGAGCGGCGGTGCCTCCCCCGGCACACGCCGAGTTACCCCTGCACTCACTGCGGGACGAACGGCCAGCGGCTCGGTTTACATTGCCAGCTCTTGGCTTGGGAGAACTAGCACCACATACCTCTCCGTGCATGGGGACCGTGAGTGCTTTCGAAACAAGCTGGACTGCAGGTCCAATTCCTTTTATCTACTAGCTAGAGTAAAATAAAGCAAATTAAACCAATTACAAAGACTTAGCAGGCTTTTAGTTTCAGTAGTGCTGAGGACTATCCGCTTATCTTCCTATAGAAAGGTTTTTCTAATGGTAATTAGGCATTACTTTGCCATTGTGGCCTGCGACAAAAATGGGTTTCCCTGCTGTTTTCAAACCTTGCTCAAGCTTCCCTTTGGATTGCTGTGTTAGTGGCTGTGAAAATGGCAGGGAATTCACATTATTTCTCTGATTTGTAGCCATCATTTCTTCTTTCAAACAACTGCTAGATAGTTCACAGCCAGCTTGCGTTTTACTGGTGGGGTGAGAGGATTGTGCCAATTCAGCATGGTCTCTGCTCCTCTCTTACAGAGCCGCTAAGGACAAACTGAGGCTGCAGGGCTTGTTACCGCAGCGTAACATGGTGAAAACTTGAATAATTGTCTTCCTCTTCGAGGACCTGCCATTTTAATTGTACAGGTGCTTTTATTTCGCTGCCCAGAGCTATCAATGAGACTGGTAACTTACTACAACTCAAAATGCAGATTAGGCATTTATGCAGACAGCAGGGTACCTGCAGTTGCGCTGAACAAGCCAGAAGCTGATAAAAGCAATCACCTTTCCTGCTGCTGGGAGGACAGGGAGACTCCTGGTGCCTCTGAGGGGACCATGTGCCTGGCCCTGTGGAACCCAGTCGGATCCTGCCCGGAAATCGTGGGCTCCTACAAGGAGCGGGTGTGTTGGAAATATGGGGGCTCCCACCCCGCATGGTGCTGCAACTGTGGGCACTGACCACGGCTCACCTCCGGCCTGTGGGGTGGACATCCTCGTGCAGCCCAGGCCCTGCTCATCCCTGCCATGGTGGGGGGTGGAAGGATGCTGAGGACACCAGTTTGCCCCCCAACACCATTTCTGTCTCAGGCACGGCTGAGCCCTGCTCCCACAGGCTTGCAGCCTGCAGCTTGCTCTGTCTCCACAAGCATCCCCACAAGGTCGTGGGGCTCGTGCCCACAGGGAGGTCGGGCAGAGATGTCCAGCCAGGAGCATGGGTGGAAGTGCTCTGCTGAGCCATCCAGGGCATCCAGCTGCGACTGCCTGCCCAGACCTGGGTCACTCTGCCATCCCTCATCGGGCCCCCTGAGCACAATCTCATGCTTCCTCCTGCCCTTTGGTTTGGGATGGAAAACCTTTCTCAGACGTTTACCTGTTGGCTGCAGTCCGCTGCCACTGGGAAGGCTCAGAGCGCACAGCCCACTCCCAGCCACAGCACAACAACGCTGCCGTGGCCTTCGCATTCTTGTCCACCAGCGGTCCCCTAAACTGGGACTGGGGACCTGGTGAGCCCAGGTGAGCCGAGGGAGCCTCTTACAGCCGGCACATGGCAGCAGCAGCTGCGGGGTACAGACCAGCCACGACCCTGGAGAGGAGCAACCCGAAAATACACCCATCTTCCAGAAACCAGCAAATTTTAAGAGAATAGGAAGGAGGCGGTTGTCTTCCCATGACTGATGAACCCATGCATAGAAGTGTATAGAGAGCTACAGCATCATACTCAAACACAGAGAAAGATGCTGCGGGATATCTCATTAGCATACTCTTTTTACTAATCAAGTCAGTGTGAATAATTTTGCTTATGATTGTGTTTGATTGTATTAGTGAATTATAGATTTGAAAAGTCCTTTTTTTTTTTGTCTGCAGAAAGCAGTAGCATTATTACTGAACTATTTTTAGAGAATTTTGCAGATAACATACTCCATTCTTTTACTATTTCATTATAATAGAATTTCACATACAGACCTCCAAGGAAAAGGAAATGTGCCCTACACAGGTGGCTATTAGATAGGTTTGTAAGATAAGCGAGTACATTTTCTGAGTCATAAGTCATTTCACACCTTCATACTGTCTGCCAAACAGCAATGGTGATTCCATGCCAAAAATATTACCCCTACTGATGTTGCTACTACTCCTGGCAATGTGGTAGACATATGAGCCAGAACTGTGGCAGACATTAAAGCCAGTGGTTGCAGCTTTTGAGCAGACTCTGGCCTGTGGTTGCACCTTTTGTTAGGCTGGAATCAGTTCTCAGCAAAATATCTGCTTTGTTTAAATCGGGTTTATGATCCAGGCTAAGGGTGATATGCTGGATTGCAATATTTATGCACCTTGGAGATCTTTTATACTACATGTCTGAAAACAATTTTGATGATGGTTGATACTCCGTTCCTTCAACTGAACATACGAAAACACATGTGCCCCACATCACACAGATCTTTCATTTAAAAGTGCTGAACACTACAAATGTTAAAGCAAAAATACCGTGTGTTACTTTAGATGTGTAATTAAGAGATCCTGCTGTTAATTAGGTTCTGTTAATCAGCAGCACCCTGTATCAGCACAGAAGCGGAGCGCAGGGTGAGGCTCTGGTGCTGTGCCTTCCAGCAGTCCCTGTGGGAAAGGTGAGCTGTGCAGTTTCCCATCACCATGCGGGTCCTGTGTATTCACAGTCCCTCACCTAGGGATTTCTCAGGCCAGGTCAGTAATGCAAGGAAGTAGGCAAAAGCAAAATTTCATGATTTCTGGTGTGACTTCCACTTCCAACAGTTCCATTACACCCAAACCTTTCCAGACAATTTCAAAGTTAGAAGAAGGACTTAAGTGTTCATGTGCTGCCACCTCCTACATCTGCAAGGAAGGTTATGAGAAATTCCTCTCGGTCTAGCCTTGCCAGGTGTTGCCACCATTGAGAAGAACTGCCAGTAACTGTGCAAAGAACAACCCCACTCTTGTTTTCAGATCACCATTATATCCAATTGCAATTTTGGTTTGGTATTTTTGGATCCATAAAATAAAATCAAGTAGGGTTAAAAGGGAGGTATACTCCTGGTCTACATGCTTAGTGATGAAGAAGGAAAAGATAACTCCTACCTCCATTCTGTTCTGACTGCAGTGCTGCTAAATAAAACCCAGTGGTGCCACTATAGTTTTAAAGCTCACAGCCAAAATTGCATTATTCAAATCACACTTAACTTGCCTGCACTTACAATATACTAAAATGAACGGGAGATGTTTTCTGCTCCAGTGATAGAGAGTGATTTATCTGTCAAGCCTGAAGTTATAATTACAGGTGAAAACTGAGTGAAAGTGGAAAGTAGATTTCCTTGTAACATTAAACCTCAGTGATGGTTCTTTCAGGCCACAGAGGTTTTAAGGCCATTGCACGGCACAGCTTCAGCCCTTAGTGAGATTTATGGGTAGCTGCTCTCTTTCCAGGTGATTTTCCAGAAGGGGAGCAATCTGGGACGGCCTCACAGCCCACCCAGACTGCTGGAGTGCAGCGAGAGCCCTACGAGCCACTGGGGCAGCCAGGCCAGCCCCAAGCCCCCAGGTGTGGGGCTGTGGACCCTTGGCATGGGCTGGGCATGGCCCCCGGCAGCTGCCATCCCCTGCCAATGGAGAGCATTGCCACAGAGACCCAGAGGAGATCTGCAGCAGAGGAGCCAGCTGGGGAGCAGGTGGGAACACCTCCAGGAGCACAGGAGAAGCCTCCTCCCCTACTGGGGGTGGTGGGAGCAGGGAGCTTCCCAGCACCCGTCAGTGATCCGCTCTGTGCTAACAACCAAGTATGCATGAAACCACACAGGGGGTGGACGAAAAAAAGTTCTGGCTACTCAGTATTTTTGTAAGTTACTTGGAAGTTGATATAAGATCAGCACCTGTGCAGAAAGCTATGACCGATTAGAGATGGGTGAGTAGTGCTTCCCTCACTGCAACCACAGAGAGTGATCTGGATCTCATGGTGACCTGATCCCATCTAGGCAAGAGTTACCAAGCCAGGCTTAGGGCCCGCTGCTCCTGCTGGCACGAGGTGTGCTGGTGCTGCACTGGCGGGGAGCAGGGATGGCAGTCTGTGAGCAGCGGGTGCTGGTGTGGTGCTGAGGCAAGCACAGCAGCGGTGGGCTTTGGATGTGTCAGGGGAGCAGTGGGAGGAAGCAGGAGGCAATTTTCCTCTTGTAAGGCTAATATTGGACTACTGCACAGTGTTCTGCTGTCTGTGTTTTAAAGAAAAATGTTACAAATGAATCACCAAAACAATTTGAGGGGTGGGGAAAAAAAAATCCATATCTGGCAAGAAGTAGAGAGCTCCACCTGCTTATCCTGCCTGAAATATAATAAAATGCTGACTTAAGTACATGTTGGCAGGGACATATTGTCTGGAAACTTTTTGATCTAGTTGAAAAAACAAAAGAAGAGCCTGACAGGAAGCTAAAGCAAAATTAATTGGATTGGCAACAAGGCATGAGTTTTGAAAGTGCTGGAGATTAACTTTGGGTCACGCAACCAAGGCGTCTGGTACCTGCTCCAGCTCCTGCAATGAATCCACTAAGACCAGGTAGAACATTTTCTAGAAAATAGATGAGAGAAAGCCCACGCTGCTGCTTCTGCACTGGGGGGATGCTGCACGCCCTGCACGCCCTATAGAGGAGGTCCTTCCTGCAGCACTGTGATCCGTCCAGCTGGGCTGGAGAAGGCTTTAGTGCCAGGGGCCATGCCGGGGCTGCACTCCAGTCATTGTGGTGGCTTACAAAATGCAGGAGTGATGATTCCTCTGGACATCATGAACCCGTGGCTTCCTGTGATCCCAGCTCGCATTTATCCTCCACAAGGGTTCTCTGTGACTTTGCAAATACCCTCTGGACTTTTGTATCCACTCATTACAGAAAGGGCTCTGGGGGCTGTCTGGCCATCCTTGTGTCCCGAGGTCAGATGCGCTCCCCCGTGAACTCTACCTCCCGGTTTCTGTACTGTCGTTTTTAACAAAGAGCACTTTTTTTTTTTTAAACAAAAGCATGGATAAATTTCTTCTGTCCTCCCTCTGAGACTCACAGCTTCCTTGGAAATTGCCCATTCCTATTGTGCTAGAGCAGAGAGTCATAAACCGTGACAAGCCGTATCACTTCGTCAGGGCGCTGCTTTAATCCGGAGCTATACTGGAAAGTTGGTCGTTCTTGCTGAGGCTCGTCGGTGCTGACACGGGCTCTGAGCAAGCTGCGCCTCCAGCCCAGAAGCCCCGGGACACCCAGCCCCGGCCCCAGCCCCGACCCCGGCCCCAGCCCCGACCCCAGCCCCAGTCTGGCCCCGGCTCCGGCCATGGCCCCAGCCCCACAGGGCTCCTGGCCAAAAGCTCGCTCGCCGCCCGTCCCAGCCCTGCTTCCAGTGCTCCTCTCCGTGAGAGCAACCGCTGGCCGAGAAACAGGCACGGACAGAAGGGATTACTTGTTTAGCTGGAAACAAAGGTACCCCTTTGAAGGTAATTAGGCAACATCTCTGCCTGAGGTGCTCCCTTGTAGTAGTGCTGTTCAGCTTTGTGGATGAAGAAGAAACTTGTGAACAAGCGAAACATTACCTAGCTCTTCAGCTGAGTGCACATACGCACCTGCACGCACATACAGAAACCCCACTTTTTTCTCCGGTGAATCCTAAAGAAGAGATTATAATAAGGTTTTGAGCATACACTGTTGTTACCCATGTTGACATCAACGCTTCCAAGGCACATGGGAAGAGTGAAAGGAGATAAGATGCAAAATGTTTCTTGTAGTGGGTGCTGAGAATTTTCTGGGGAAGAGATTTTTTTTTTTTCGTTGTTTGCTAAGTTTTCAAAAATAACACTGACATTTATCCAAACAAGAGGGGTTTTTGTTTTCCCTTGGAGATTAAAAGCCTGCACTCTCCTATAGTGAATTATCATGTGGGCACTGCTCCACAGGTAAAGGGATTGCTTCTAGTCATACCATTAGCTCCCAGCAAGACAAAAACATTCTGGAGTTAATTATGGATTTAATAACAAGCAATTATCAACAATTCCATCATCTTCACTGTGGTTCATGAACAGCAACTTTACTTGTTCATTGTGTTGGTGCAGGGAGACTGACTGCCCAGCAGCACACCCGCAGTGGCACTGGCAGCCAGGGCACTTAGCTAATACATGTTTTGTGCGGTGCCCAACGGATGTATTGGCTGACACCAACCCAGTAGGGTCAGTAGCTAATTGCTTGTGTCTTGGGCCCAGAATCAGGCAAACAGATAGCCTGGGCCACCTAAATATGCCTGCCAGCACCTGTGACAACATTTGCATGACAACCAGCATCTGAAGGGAGGAGGAAACAGAAGGACTGTGAGATTCAGGGTCGTTCTCCGTTTCAAGAAAGGTGGCAGAGACAAGACCAGGGCATTAAAGCATCATGTCGAGTAATGGTGCTGTCTTCATTCAGTCCATGATCAGCTGAAACGTTGGCTCTTACACCAGTGACAGACCAAGAAATTAACAATTTCGTTCCCATGGCCCGTCAAAGAGCTAACAGGACAAGCAACCACTGAAATAGTGCAACATATTAAAAAGTGTGCAAGCCTGTGTTACCTGATCAGAAAGTAACTCCCGAAACACACAAAGTATGTTTAGAGAGGAGACATTGCTTTATTCTGTGCAGGGTGCAAGATGGAAGATTTCCACAAATCGAGCACACCTACTGAGCTTTTCAGTTCATACTTGTACAATACAGTTAAAACACCACGGCTATCTAATACATATGTTCCGCCTAACTATTGCATATTCATTATGATGAGCAAGCACGACGTGTTCTCTTGAGCAACTATCCCAGAGTCTTCTACCCCTACGCGGGGGTCTCTGGAGGTCTTCGGGGGTCGTTCGGGAAAGGATACCCTCCTCCTTTTGCCCCTTTGTGGTCATCTGAGGACACCAGGGTCTTTGTTTCTCTTGCCAACCCCTCGTTCTCTATGCCGAAGGAGGATGATGTCCTTAATTAACAAGTCTGTGACTCTTTAAGCATCCTCTATTGTAAGCAGGATCTTAAACTAGATAGGCTTTAGCTTGAGTACACATAATCTAACCAGTCTTTGAATAGCAAACAAACCACACTTCTCAAGTTTTAGGTTTTTTTTCTTTAAACTATCACCGCCTTCTTATTTGTTAATCAGTCTTTTGAAGGCTTGAGGCAACACCTGCATTAACTGCTGCTGGCAAAAATTACCCCAAACCATGTCCATGCAGTGTCCTGACTTAACGTGAATTACGTGTCAGATTAAGGCTTCCCTGGAGTTGCCCTAGGGCTGGGACCCGCAGTTGTGTCTACTGGCAACCACAGTCAAAGGAAAAAACAATCTGAGTGTTTGCCAGCCTGTATTCAAGACTCCAGCTTATGATTTTGTGCTGAGGGAATTAATAAGTTTTACTCTGGTTCCCCCACAGAAGGCAGATAAGAAGCCAAAAAAACAAATAAGAAGCACAGCCAGAACAGTAAACATGTTTGCTTTAAGGAGTGGAAACCATGGTTAAGTTTCTAGACCGTGAAGCTACAGGCTTCCTCAAATTAAATTAATTTAATGGTTTATACGTTTCCTCCGTAGAGATGTGGGTACTGAAATGTGCATCTGCAGGCGAGTGTAGGAAGGTCTGGCAGGTACTCCTGTCGCCCCTCGGCGAGGTACAGATGCCACGTCTGCGCCAGGGACGGGGACAGCCGCCTCGGGCAGCGCCCGGCGCCAGCCGGCCCTGGCCCCGCTGCTCCCGCAGCACCCCTTCCCTGCAGACCTCGGCAAGCCGCCGCTGCGGGTAGGTGGGGAGCCGGAGGGTGTGCGAGCCCCCCCCCGAGGAGGGGGCTCGGCGGGGGCCAGCGCTGTGCCCGGCCCGTACGGCAGCAGCGGAGCTGCGGGCAGCCCCGCCGAGCCCCCGCTCCCACCTTCACCCCACTGCCAGCTTTGGCTCCTGGCAGGGGCTCGCTGTCGCCTCTTCGGCAGAAAGGCTCTGCAGACCCCTTCTCCAAAGTGCATTTCACTCGTTTGGCCAGCCCTAATTCATCTTCTGTCAAGTATTTTTTCCTGACGTCGAAAGAACGGTTCTTACTACTCTGTTCCTCACATCCGCTTTAGCCTAACGGCGTCTGTAAACAATGAATTTGCATAATGAACAGTATTTATGAAAACCAGTTGCACTCCGTGTAGGTGACCTTGTGACTTCAAACACGCTAATAACCTTTGAAGTACCGACAAGATAAGACAGTGGTACATCACCGCTCCTCTGGACGAGGAGGGAGCCCATCACCAGCGAACAGCACGGGTAGGCAGACGGGCCGCTGCGGCAGCAGCGGGTTTAAAAAACTGCTAATTGGGTAAGCGAGCTACACGCGCAAGCTTGCCTTGCCTAGTTTATTGCCTGAGTACAGAAGCCCAGAACACCGGAGACAGAAATTCGCCGGACTCCCTACAAAAGTGAGGGCAATAGCGGTTGAACATTGCCAGTCACAGCCCTAACAGCGGTTCCACCTGGGCGCGCTGCGGGAGCTCCCGGCATCTCCCAGCGAAGCCCCGGCCGGCGCAGGGACAGCCCGGCAGAGCCCCGGGCAGGGGACGGCATCCCACCCACCCAGGGGTGGCCAGGCTGTCGGTCTTTCCTCCCCTTGCTCAGCTGCCTTCGGGCCGCCAGCCCCCCGCGCCGGGGCAGGGGCAGCGGTTGCAGGGGGATGCTGCGGAGCGGGGAGGGCCCGAGCCATGGCGGGGGGACGTGCCCAGGGACCCCCGGGCTCCCGCTGGTGCTGCCCCGGGTGCCGGAGGCACAGCAGTTCCCTGCCTCCCGCGCGTTTGTAACCCACGGGCCTCTTGTTACAGGTGTTCCCATGCTGAGCAAAGCACGGTGCCGCTAAAAATGATGAAACAAAGTCAAATGACCCATTTCTTGTGATACAGGAAGTTTCTTGCACTGTTACAGGATTTAAAAGCTGTTATTATTAGATGATGCTTCGTTTTAGATTTTTGTAACATTTAAGTATCGGTGATGTTGCACAAATAAAACACATCCGGGTTTGCCTGTCTTTTTCAGGAAAACTGAATTTTGTTGCAAAATAACTCATTCCAGGCCCGAGATTCTATTCATATAGTCTCAATTTAAATTTAACTTCTCCCGCTGTTTGTTAAATCCCAAACCCTTCCTATTCACACGTCCCCATTTCTATCTGTAAGCTACATCTCCTTTTCTTTCTTTTCTTAGTTAGAAAAGTCTCCAGTCGTCTTTATGAAATCTCTGAAATGGAAAAATACTGAAAGGGATACTTCAGCAGTTACAAACGCTCCAGGGAAGCAGCACTGCTCTGGAGGCTGGGAGACCCGTAAGAAACTTAAAAGACTTGCTGGGGCCTGGTGGGAGTCACAGGCTGGGGGGACCGGGGCCAGAAGGCGGCATCTGCAGCTGTAACGTCCTGCTGGTCAGAAGGCAACTGCAGGGGAAAATGCCAAGTTCCCGGCCAGGGTCCAACGTTTGCAGCAGCACAGCGAGAAAAGTGCGGGAGACAAAAAAAGACAAAAAAAGTAATAACGGCAGGTGTCAGTTCCCATGAACTGGTTAAATGTTCAGCTGCTGGAACAATGTGCACCCCCCCCTCCCAGGACTGGGAACCCACGGCAGTGGCTGGACTGCACAGGTGTCACAGGTGGAGTGACGCACTTCACTTGTAAAAGAGAAGTAGCAATACGTTTATTGATATAAAACAGCAATTTAACAAAGTTTGATAGCTGATGTGACAGTGGTTTAACAAGACTCGATGGCAAGGTTCACTTGATATTTACTGCATAGAGGACGGGGTCAGACAAGACTGTCAGGGAGACCCTCCCCTTGAGTCATGAGGTTCAGAAAGGACCCCCTTGCGTTCTAAACACCTGGCCCAGATGGAGGGCCAAGGAGGTGCTGCTTTCTGCCCAGGCAGGGCTGCACGGCCATCCACCACCCGGGAGGAGCGGATGGGCAGGCCGGCCGCTGTCCCTCTCCCTTGGACCTTCCTGCAATGCAGCAGGTACAGGAAACTGCCGGAGACAAACACAGGTGAGGTCAGACCCAGTCCGAGAAATCCCCTGCAAAGCAGATTAATAACTAGAGCTAATCAGAATTTGTGCCTTCTCCCACGGAAATTTCTCATAGAAAAAAAACATGAAAATAATTTCCATTAAAACCTTCCGCAAAAACTAAGTTTTTTTTTTTTTTTTTTTTCAGAGGGGAGCAGCAGCTGCTAAATTCCCAGATTTCCACCTATTCTCAAATAAGCTGCCTCTAGGGGAGTGTTTTCAAACTAGAGGTCTCAATTCTATGCAGAGCTGCAATACTTTTAAGTGGAGCCGCAAGACTGACAGAATTCAGTCTAATCCAATATTTACGTGAATATCCAATGTTGCGCTAAATTATCAGCATACGTATGGGGTTGTGACTGGGAAGGATCTTGGAGCTCCTGCAGTAGGGAAAGCCCCGGCCTATGCTGCTCCTCGGCGGCTGCTTCAAGCCACGGTTTTTGCAGACTCCCCCGTTCGCACTTGTGCCCGCATTGCCCGGCTCAGCCCTGCTCACCTCCGTCCCGTTTAACAGAGCTGACGGTGCCTTGTAAAATATCCTTTGGCCAGTTTTACAATGGGATTTGAATGGCCTTTTGCAGATCTTTAAGTGAGCAAAGCAGAAGGCATTCGGACAGCTGCAGCAGGGTGGCAGGCAGGCAGATCACCGTATTAACCGAGCGGGACGAGGCAGCCCGAGCAGCCCCCGTCTGCAGCGAGCGCTGCCCGTCAGGCACAGGGAACCATGGCAAGGACCGGCTCCTGCTGCTGCTTGCTGTCCTCCACAAAGGTACGTTTGCTTTTCGTGGATTTAAATGTGCGTTTGAAATCAGTGCGGAGTAAATGGCCATGGGCACATCTCTTTAATGTGTGCAATCAGTATCCATCAGCCATCTCTTTGCAGGAGTGGAGCTTACACTCCCATCTGTGACGCTAAGAGCACTGCCACTTTCTTTATTTCTTGTGATAACTGCCAGAGATCAGAACTTAAATTGGGGGTTTCCAAACCTAGCATAGGGGCTGGTGCTGAAGAGCTCTTCAGCTGTGATGTGGCAGGGGCTGCTCCCACACTGGGTTCATGTCCCTGTGCCTCCTGTCCCTCTGGGCTCAGAGGCTGCACGGTGCATGGCTGGCTCTGGAAAACACCATCAATTCCAGGATGAAGATGCACTGACATCAGGGCATCTTGGGCAAACTTAAAAGTCAACATCATCAGACATCCCATATGTGCCATGGGGGCTGGCGGTTTGTACCTTCCTCTCTCTCTGGGGAACCTGCCTTAGAAACATAGAACCATGAAGTTTGGAAAAGACCTCTAAGATCATCAAGTCCAACTGTCAACCCAACACCACCATGCCCACTAAACCATGTCTTGAAGTGCCACGTCTACGTGTTTTTTGAACACCTCCAGGGATGGTGACTCCACCATCCACTCCACCACTTCCCTGGGCAGCCTGTTCTAATGCCTGACAACCCTTTCAGTACAGAATTTTTTTTAATATCCAATCTAAGTGTCCCCTCATGCCTTCTCCACGGAAAACTTTCTGAAGGTCACTGTCCTTTTGGATGCCCCACCCAAGGGTTACTGGTAAATAAATGGGCTTTATGAGACTGTGGGCTACTATCATGCACTAACAATGGGAAGTGCTTGACCAAAAAGACTTAAATGTTCCTCTTCTTAACAGTCTTTCCATTTTAAACGCAATCAACAAATTGCTCTTTCCAGTGAAGCAAGATGGAAGTACTGAGGAAACAGTAAATGTGCATTACTCATGACATGTAATTCACTGAACAATCCTGTTATTATTATTATTTCTGACAAGTCATAAATAATGTAGCAGAAGAAACAGTCCTGATGGGAGGAAAGGGATCCATGTCACTTCTGTTTCTCAGCTCTGCCTGAAAGAGGAGAAAGAAGGGCGTCTTTGACTCGGAGCCCCTCCAGGCTGTGTCTCCAGTGCTTCCCGCAGAGGTGCTGTGTTGGGGCACTGGCCTGAGCTGCCCTGGTTCCCCTGCTCAGGGCTTCACCTGGGCTGGAGAGGGGTTTGGCTCAGTGACCCTTACCCACATCCACACCCAAACACGATTAATTGATTCCCTGCAAACTGCTGGCACCAACACTTGAAGGAGAGCACCTGGCCAGGCAGTCCTCGCTCCACCTTAGGACCTGGAGCTCTTCTCTGGGAGCAGTTATTGAGGGAAATAATTTCATATGTCTCATGATTTTCAGAGGTTTACAGGAATAGTTTCCAAGAAATAGCCTCAGACCTGAACCAGTCTGAAAAAGGCTTTCCTGGGGGCAGGATGGCATCTGTGCTGGGTACCAACAGGAACGGCAGAGCCCGGGGGTCTTATAGTTTTGCAATGCCCAGGAATGGGCTAAAATTCACTCCTTGGGCCTTGTAGAGTTCTGCCAAGGGATCTAAAATGTTAAGAAATATGGAAAGTAAACCAAAGTATCCAGCACAGCAACTAATGGAAGTCCTTTTGCAGGATGGAGGTGTGGAGGCCAGGCCTGTAGGTGAGCTGTCTTCAGTCCTTGCACAAACAGCAGACCGTCACTGGCAAGGGATGGCCTAAATCACGGGTACAGCTCACTGGCCCACGCACTTGAAATGTGACACAAAGTTTGCTAGTGTTTCCATGTGAGGAAAAAGCCCTGAATTCCCTGGACAATGGAGCAACCCAACACGCTCACAGTTTTTTTTTATTTTTTGAAGAATTAGGATAAAAATCTGGATGAATGAGGGGAAAGGTGAAGAAAATTATCTGGCAGAAGAAGTTCGGGATTTCAAACTAGTGGCTCATTTTGGCTTGGAATAGGAGAAAAGAATTGCCTTTCTCTTTCTTTTCCAGCAGATGTAGTTTAATGAATTTCCATAATCAGCCTGCCTCACCTTCATTTTTAAATAATTCCACAAGTGTGACATTGATGTGGAGAACTGCAAACACTATCACATATAAAATGTCCTTCCTGACATCTATAACATTTCATGGAGATACTAAAACTTTGGCTGAAAACTTTAGCCACAGGGCATACACAAGGTTTCTCTGAGCTTTGCTGAAAATATGGAGCTGGCGGTAAATTACAGCCTTGCATTTACAGGTTACCTAGAACAGCTTAAGTCAGTTCACCAATGAGAATCTCGCATATTTTGCAAAATATCAGGCTTTTCCAAAAATCACTCTAAATGTCTTGCTTAGTTTTACAACATCAAATGCTGCCCTCATTTTTACCTTCTCAGTTTTCCATTTGCTCATGAGAGCATGGAGTCCCCTGCTGATAGCAAGCTGTGGTAAATTAAGTTTATCACTTTAAAAAATACATGTTTAAGATATAACTGTTAACTCCAGCTGAAATAATTCTATAGATTCCTCCTGCATGCAAAGAAATTCAGTGAGAAGATTATATCTCTAAAAATATGTGATTTATATGTATAAATATTAAAGGCATCAGCTAATCAGAAGGCTTTATAAATGTCAGAAGGTCTGAGTGTGGCTGCGTGCCAGCCTCCAGCACACCCCGCCTGAGCATGCAAGCGGTGCAAAGATGGGACATCTGCCTCGCAATAAAACACCCCCCTTCGGCAGTGCGCCCGAAAGCCCGCTCTGATGGCACAGCACCATGGCTGGGCGCCCAGCACCCTGCTGCCTGGGGTTTCTCTGGGCAGGGAGTGTCACAGGAACACTGTTTTTGGCCAGAGCAGCAGTCTGCGGGCGCAGTCCTCGTTTTGTGGGACTGATGCTGCGCTACTGAAGATTTCTCGAGAAGGAGAGTGCAGTTTTTCCTGGACCTGCATCTGCCTGAGGAAAGTCGCTTTGGGAAGCCCGTGGCCCCAGATGCAGACTAGATTTCCAGACCAGGGTAGCGGGGGTTACGACGACATTTCACTGCAGTGCTGGGTGTTTAAGGATGCTCTGACCGTGTCACATAAACACCCTGGATTCGTCGGTGCGGTCTGGTGCTGATGGCACCCCGCCAGCAGACGAGTCCCTCAGCCAGGTCCCCGCGCCAAGGCCCAGCAGGTCGTGGCTGAGAGGAGCCCAGGCCTGCACCCCGCTCGTGCCCCGTGCACGGCGGCTGAGGGAGGGGACGGGCTTCTCTTGCGTCCCGGCCGGAGAGCCGTGGCCGGGTGAGCACTCCGGGCAGAAGAGATCCTCGTGGGAGCAACGATGCTGGCGGCCATGGCCCGCTTTTAAGGGTCAATCACCCCCAGAGGCCCAACCTGCCTCCCCCGCTGCAGCCGACAGGGAGGATGATGGCTTCCACCCTTCCCTGCTTGGTGGGCCCCAGGACAGGCTTTGTGCTCTCTCTGAGGGGCCTGGGCCTGGCAAAGGCTCCGCGCTGTGGGTCTGCCCTCACAGAGCCCCACAGTCCCGCTCCCCGGCCACGGCGTCCCTTCCCTCCCCAACACGGCTACGCTGAGGGTCGCCTTTAGCATCCAACAGTGAGCGAAAGCAAGTCTCTCCTGACACACGTGTTCTCATTCAACATGCATGGGAACACAACGATCCACGGTTCATCCCAGGCTGCTGCTATTCCCTGCTCCACGCTTAAGGATAGCGGGGGTGACTCTGACCCCGTAACTGGGTGGACCGAGGTGACCTGTGCTGGAAGCTGCAGCTGCTCTGCCGACCTTCTGTAAATCACTTACCTGTCAACCCAGCTGAGCACCAAACTTGACAGAGAGGAGACAGAAAGGTGCTCAAAATCAAATCACGCAATATTATTCCATAGGAAAAGAAAGCAGGAAGATATCTGTGTCCTTCCTGCGCGCATTCCTCTAACAGCACAGCTCCAGCAAGAGACTGCTCCAAGGGGTGACGCTTTTCTGTCTGCTCTTTAAAGTTGCTGCATGATCATTTTTGGTGTGCTGCGTAGTTCATGTATAGTAAGAAACAGTAGATAATAATTCCTCATGCATCTTCTTCATCCCGTTGTTGGATATCATCACATCTTTCATGCAGACAGCTCTTCCTCATGCTGCAGTTTCAGTATATGTGGTTACATCTTACATGAAAGCCTGTGGCCACTCCTGGTGTCTTGCTCTGCACACTTCCTAACTCTCAGACATCCTCTCCGTGAGGGGAAACCACAGCCGCACGAAGCACACCATGGGTTACATGGAGAGCAGCAAATAACGCTCTCTGGTTTGGCTTCTGTCCTAGTTCAAATAGACTCTTTGCCTTTTGCTGTCCCCAAGAGCTGAACTGATGCCAAGTATTCACAGTGACTAGGTTTTCCTTTATCACTAAGCAGAAATAGGTAATTCCTAGTTATGCACAGTGAACAGTTCCTTTCACCCCTCTGCCTTGCCTTCCAGCAGTATCGAACTTAACCAGTTCATTTATTGCCTAGTTGTTTAAATGTGAAGCTGACTACAAAGACCTGAAGAAAGATCTCAAAAAATTGAGTAACTGTAGAAAAAGTGATGAATGAAATCCAGCAGCGATGTCATTACTGACATGACACCTCAGACCTGTGTAGCCCAGCAGCAGAGCATCGCCATGGCTGGTCACTGGCCACAAGCTCTGCACTGAGTTTGCCAGGCCTCAGCACTGAGGCTCGGCACACCTGCTCTGCCTGAGCTCCCCATCACCTGCCTGCAGCTCCCCTTTACCCAGTCGAGCTATGGCAGCAATTTCTCTTGTTGACCAGGTGTCTATGTCTGAGCTGTTTTACTTCTGTTTTCCCTTGAGCGGTGCAGCCACAGCTTCATGCAGGCGGCAGCAGCCACCAGCAGTTACTCCAGGCAGGATGGGACATCTGTGACTGATGCACTGATGTTGTGCAGGGCAGGACAGGCTGGGGTGAGAGCAGGGGCTTGGGAAGCAGAGACACAGGACATGGCACAGAGGAGAGTGGGTGTAGGGTGATGAGACAGGGGCACAGGAGACCCCACAGCCATGCACAACCTACCCATGGGCCACTAAAGAAAGGCAGAGCTGGAGGTGGACACAGCTGTCTTCAGGGTAACAAAGAGAAGACGACATGGCATCTCCCACATGTCAAAGCACTGCATATAGTGCAATTGGATGTAACCTGGAGCTGTGGAGCATTGAAGAAGGAGAAAATGTGTGAAGCACATTGGAGAATGCAGAAAATGTGTGAAGCAAACACACAGAAAAGACCCCAAGAGGGTTCTGGAGTAAGGAAGATGAAACCATCTGCATGGACATCATGTTTCTCATGGTGAAGGACCCCCAACGCCGACACACACCGTGACAACCCCAGGGCCAGCCCCAGAGCCCAACTGCAGCACCCGCAGGGGCTGGGGAGCAGGAGGCTGGGAACAGGGGTGGAAATTACATGTGTGCGTAACACCTTTGGTTGCACTCTGGGTGCACAGCAGCTTCATCTGCACTAATATGGGTGAGACCCTCAGGACTTCAGGCACACCAGTAACACAGTCTGGGATCTCCCTGTGCCCGAGGCGCACGTCCTCTCTGCCCACAGCATGACTGGCAGCGGGGGCAGCTGTGGGGGCCAGGTGGAGTGGGGACAGACCCTCACGCAGCCCTTTGTCCTGGCAGGGGAGCAGGGATGCAGGTAACGCCTGTCCCCATCCTCCTGCCAGGGTCTCGCTTGGAGCAAACAACTGACTTGTGGGCTGCCTTAGGGGACCTTTTTAGAGACTTGCTGAAAATCTGAAAAGAAAGAAGAAAAGGCCTTGAGCCGGTGAAACCCGGAGGTGCTGAGCTGTGTGTGGCTTCCAGAAGGTTTTGGATGCTGCATCCTCCAGGGAGTGTGTCGTGTTTCTTGCATGAGCTCAAGAACTAGGCATTGCTGTTGTCGATGCTAAAGGTTCACTAGAATTCAAAAGTGACTGAGTAAATTTATAACAGAAAAAACAATCCTGGATTATTTTAAAAACAAAACCATTTGAGCTACAGATCACTGGAAACAGGAAGAATATTCTGGGATTGCGTGCTTTAATCTCTTTTCAGGTTAAGTGCTGTCAGCCAGAGTGCAAGTCTGTCATCTTTGCTTTTAGGTTTTTCTTGTTCCTGCATTCTCCATATTTTGCATTCATTTTGGCGCATTTGCTGCATTTATAAACCAGACTGCCAGATTTTCTGGCTTCGGGATTTCATCTGCAAAGTCAGCAACCGTTTCCCAGACCTATGCTCTGTTATTTGCAGCATTAGGCTTTAGTTCTTTTCATGATGTACTATGCTGATTTGCACAGATTTTTAGGATCTGAGATTTGGAAATGCCTTGCTTTCTGATACAGCTCATGCTGGATAAATGGTTATATGGACTTTTGCTTGGACCCAGTGGCTGTTTGTGTCTTCTGCTGTATCTCTCACGGTGGAAAATGTGATTATCTTTCCACATTGCAGGAATAATAAACTTATAGCCCTGATAATCTAAATACATAAGTGAGGTAAAATCTGCAGATAAAGGTTATATTTTCTAATAGAACCACTGATATGGTAGGTGAAATTTCAGATCTGAACAGCTTTTGTTTCTGAAATATTGCCTGTTTTCTTCCAGCTATATCAGGCAGTAAGATAAAAGATCCTGTCACTGCTATAAATCTCCCTTGCTTATATCCTTAGAGCATCGTGGCTATAGCAGCCCTACTGCTGTACCACGTGAGACAAGCGACGTCATTTCTGTCCTCTGAGGAAAAACATGGCAGGTTTGGAATCCCAATCAATGGTTTTAAAAATAGTCTCACGAAGCTGCTTATGTAAATGTAAATTTGATAAAAAATCCCCTATAAGACAGAAATGTTTGTATTCCCTTCCTTTAGATTGACATAACAATGCATTCAGGAAGAAGCCCCTTTTACGTTTGGTACTGCACAGAGCTGTTGATAATGCATGTAAGCCTTACACATATTAAGGATTACTCTGGCTAACTATACGCTTCAAGCTCTTTTTAACTGCAAACAAGGATAAAAAGTTGAAATAGCATAAATATAAAATGTTTCAGGGGCTTTCTTAACATTTGCTGAAGCAACGTTTTGTTTTGCTCTAACACAGGATACGCTGAATATGAACACAGTTTGTTATATTGCCCACATCGCTCTGCAGAACTGCCACAGAGGAAACACATGCAGCTCTTGCAGCTACCAGAGCAGTGCCGTACCCCTCACCACGTAGCTGCCCTCCAGCCACCTCCTAGGAGAAGGCTCTGCTCTCGCTCAGAGGTGTCAGACACTGCAGAAGTCAAAGGATGGGGAGGGCTGGGTGCAGCCGTGCCTGGAAATCTGCAGGGAGGTGCAGGTTGCTGCTCCAACGTGTTAACTTCAATTCATCAATTCTGACCTGCAGAGCAGCACTTCCACGGCTGGGTATGAAAAATGTGAAAGCAGCAGCTTGAACCTGCTGAAGTCTGCAAGCAGGAAGGGAAAGCCTGCGGGACTCACCGCATGGGTGCCAGCCTGGGTAGTCCCAGGGCCAGGTCGCACCGTTGGGGCCACGAGGCATCACAGGGACAGAAAGCTGGCCGTGGGCAGCATTGGGAGCAGCGCCCGCAGCACGTCGCCCTGGCACATCCCCGTGGGGCATTGCCCCAGCCCGGCACAGGCAGCCCTCCTCCTGGGGCATGGGGCAGGGCTGCTGTGGCTCTGCAGGAGTACTTGGCAAGGAATTAAATTCAGAGAACACCGAGAATGAATGAGCGCCTGTGACCTTAGCAGTACCAGTGACATGTCCTGCTGGGGACTGCCCAGGCACCAAAACTGGACACTGAAGGATATGAACCACATGCAGCCCTTGAAGGCGAGCCTCACCTTCCAGAAACTAGCATTCATTATGATACAAATGTTATTTTAAGCTTTCAATTGCTGACATAATTAATGGAATACAAAGCATACCTTGCATCATATGATACATCAAACTAGATCTGATATATTACACACATCAGAGAAACTATTACTTATTGCAGGCTTGTCCTCCACATTTTTCTAAACCTCACAGTCCAGTTTATGAGCTGCAATGTTGAGCAGTTTTGCCTGTTCAGGTGTCCCCTTCATGATTTATTTATTTTTCTTGATTTTTATGCATTTATTCAGTCTGTGCTGAATGGTGGTGATTATTTATCACTGGACCACATGGCAGTGAACCCTGCCTGGCTGGTATTCAGCTGTCTGGAGGTACCTCATTTGTCTTGTGTTTGCCTTGAACATAAGTCATAAGCCACCATGGCTGCTCAGAAGTACATCCTATTTTTCTGCAAGATAAATACATAATTCTGCAAAACAAACACACGAATAAAGTGTAAATTGTATTTGGTTTGCACAGCAAGGTTTTGGTAGTAGGGGGGCTACAGGAGTGGCTTCTGTGAGAAGCTGCTAGAAGCTTCCCCCTCTGCCAACAGAGCCAATGCCAGCCAGCTCCAAGATGGACCAGCCGCTGGCCAAGGTTGAGCCCTCATGAGGTGGTAGCGCCTCTGGGAGAACAGATTTAAGAAGGGGGGGGAATGGGTAACTGCACAAGAGCAACTGCAGCCAGAGAGAGGAGTGAGAAGCTGTGAGAGAAACGACCCTGCAGACCCCCAGGTCAGTGCAGAAGGAGGGCGAGGAGGTGCTCCAGGCACCGGAGCGGAGATTCCCCTGCAGCCCGTGGGGAAGACCATGGTGAGGCAGGCTGTCCCCCTGCAGCCCAGGGAGGTCCACAGTGGAGCAGATATCCACCTGCAGCCCAGGGAGAGAGGATCCCATGCTGGAGCAGGTGGGTGCCCAAAGGAGGCTGTGACCCCGTGGGAAGCCCACACTGGAGCAGGCTCCTGGCAGGACCTGTGGCCCTGTGGAGAGAGGAGCTCACGCTGGAGCAGGTTTTCTGGCAGGACTTGTGACCCCACAGGGGACCCACGCTGGAGCAGTCTGTGCCTGAAGGACTGCAGCCCGGGGAAGGGACCCACACTGGAGCAGTTCGTGAAGAACTGCAGCCCTTGGGAAGGACTCATGTTGGAGAAGATCATGAAGGACTGTCTCCCATGGGAGGGACCACACGGTGGAGCAAAAAACTGTTTGCTTTGCTTTTGCAAATCACAGTCCATCCAGCTTTTGAGTTCGACATGTTTGCTACCCTCATTTTGGTGCTAATGAATTTAATGATATCTCCTGTATTCCCAAACTTAATACCAAGCAGTGGCAAGAAGCATTTTTTAGGGAAGAAATTAACATCTGGTATGTGATACAGCAAAGGGAGAGAGCAAAAAGGTGAGAAGAGAGGAGAAGTGCAACTTCATGGCTGGATTTCTTTTATGTCTTAGTACTGGGTTTTGGGAAAGTGGAATTGGAAAAAAACCTTAATTTAGGTTTTATTCAGTGTCAACCTTCTCACCATCAAAGAACTGTAACAATGCTGGTGGGTTATTTAAATAAACCACAAAATGCCCACAGAATCTATTCTGCAGAGCTAATAGGAAATCTAGTTGTTCCAAACTGTTGCTTAATAAAAATATAAGGCCAGGCTGTAACAGTGTTTTGAGTACCATTTGGTTCAGGAATGTTGCCGTATTTGTTTCCACAGGATTCTCTCAGACATGTTTCCATCCTTGAAGATTTTGTGGAACTTGCCTGGAAAAAAACACAGAATGACTGTGGGTGTCCTCAGCAGGTCTGTCCCCCACACAACCCTCTTAATGGGATACGCAATGCCAGGCTGGGCGCTGCATTCAGTAAGTAGTAGTGGACTCTGTCTGGGAATGGGTGCTAGAAGGATGTGGAAAGCGGCACATCCTTTTCATTTGGGGCTAACTGGAAAGGAGGAAGGGAAAAAACCCCACAAATAGTATTGTTTGTTTGCCATGGGAATCTTCCGAAACAGGTATCCCTCCCCTGGCGTAAGGGCTTCCCTGTCTTGCTGGATATCACTCCGAGTACTAGTGCCTCATCACACCTTGCCTATGAGTCTTCACCAGCACAGTTATAGGCCTGAACTGCTACTTCCCTACTAATGAGAAGAGGCTGGTCATTGAGTTTGACTTTACTATTGAAATGCCAACCCTTTTCAGATCTAGACAAAGTTAGGAACTGGCTGGCCAGTGTACAGACTCGTTTTTATAATGCAAATGTGATCCTTCCAGGAGGGATGGAAGCCCTTGAGAGTTGTTACACAAGTCTTAAATCCATTATTAACAATGTAGAACTGCTAATTGTAGAATTGTAATGTAGAATTTGGTAATTGCTTACTATACAAACACTTTAACAATTTAAAGAATGCATCTAATTACTGGCTTTTGACAGAAAGCAGGCTTGAAATGAGGCCAGGGCTGGTAAAGTGAGTGACTCAGCATCCTCACAGAGTGTTTGCAGAGGAAGTTACAAGCCAAGGCCAAGTGGATCCTCCAGCCGGTTGCCACTGAACCGGGAAATCTTGCTCACCCACCTCTTCCTCATCCTTCTTCCACTTCTGGCTGTGCTGCGTTTCTTCTGTAGCAAAGGGCTAACAGAGATGCCAGGAGGCATTTCTTGGTACTGTTTTCTGGCCTTGGTTGGAGTTTACCTTCAAAATTAATCCAAGAATAGCCTATGTTTTTTACTAATCACATGGAACCAGTGTTGAAGATTATGGAGTAGCTGTATGTGAATTAGCCATTGTACTGGTTTTGCCCGAGATAAATTTCTTCACAGTACCTTGCAAGGTGCTATGTTTGGGATCTATGCTGAAAACAGTGTTGATCACACAGGGATGTTTTAGTCACTGCTGAGCGGTGCTTGCACAGTGTCAAGGGCTTTTCTGCTCCTCACCCTGCCCCGCCAGTGAGCAGGCTGGGGGTGCAAAAGGAGCTTGGAGGGGACACAGCCAGGACAGCTGACCCCAGATGACCCAAGGGATATCCCAGACCACAGGATGTTTTGCTCAGCAATAAAAGCTGAGGAAGAAGGAGGAACGGGGGACGTTCAGTGATGGCATTTGTCTTCTCAAGTCACTGTCACACGTGATGGAGCCCTGCTGTCCTGGGGATAGCTGAAACACCTGACTGCCCTTGGGAAGCAGTGGATGAATTCCTGATTTTGCTTTGTTTACACACGTGGCTTCTGCTTTAACTGTTAAACTGTATCTCAACCCACCCGTTTTCGCACTTTTACCCTCCACATTCTCTCCCCATCTCACTGTGGGGGAGTGAGCGAGCGGCTGGGTGGGCTGAGCTGCCCACTGGGGTGAAACCAGGACAGCCAGACATGTCAAGGCTGCCGGCCTGTGCGTGCCCCGGTGCTGGGATCGGCTGGAGGTGCACCGTGCCATGGCATAAGCTGATTATGGCTATTTACAGCGCGCTGATCTGTCACTGCCCTGAGACCCCTGCGCCTGGCTCGCAGCAGCGGG
The DNA here is from genome assembly GCF_000737465.1 of Haliaeetus leucocephalus. Lineage (NCBI taxonomy): Eukaryota > Metazoa > Chordata > Aves > Accipitriformes > Accipitridae > Haliaeetus > Haliaeetus leucocephalus. The sequence goes on from NW_010973114.1 coordinate 350,233, forward strand.
GACACAGCCTGCGGGCACAGCCTGCAGCCCCACTGCCCCCAGGCGCCCTGCAGCAGGTGCCGGGGTCCCTCTGGCCCCAAGCGCAGCCCCTGGCCCGGACGGCTCCTCTGTCCGAGCCGGCAGCAGCCCGTCCCCGCCAGTGGGGGTTAGCAGGAGGGGGCTCGGGGCATGCTGAGCCCTTGGCCCGGCCGGGGTCCGGGCTGGGAGCTGTCACTGCCTTGCCATGAGCATATGGTCTCCAGAGACGCCTGCCTCGACGTGCACGAAGGAAGCAGCAAAGCCGTATTTGGCCAGCAGGGTAGTTTTACACATTTTTCATTAAACTTATGTTAAATATGGAAATACTGCAGAAAGGAGACTTGGTATTTCATGTGTGAGCTCTTTTGCACATTTTGGTGTTTCTCATGTTTGGAGATAAAAACAGGATTGACAAAACTCTCTTCTGGCTTTCTACTGGAAATGTACTTAGGTTTACTGAATTGCCATGATAATTTCGCTTTAAAAAACTGATCTAAAATCAGAGAGAGTTAATAAAATCTCTAGAAATGCCTTTCCAGTCAGATAAGCAAGGTAAATGATTATTTCTTTTTTTCTTCTTCTGTTTTTTGAGAAAGAAAATTAATTCATTGTTGTCGTTTCAGAGTCAGAGCTCTCCTTGAAATGCAGGTCTCTTGGATGTGACCAGCAATACAATCCCGTCCTGGACTGAGCCGGTGGTTCAAAAAGCTTGTCTCAGAAATGAAGAGCTGTTTGGTGGACATACCTGGAGCAGATTTTTGGTTCTACTGATTAAGAACATCTTATCCATGAGTATCTGTAGTTTTCCAGAAGTTAAAAAGCTTTTCTGGCAGCAGCTGCTTCTGTGATGTAGTTTGAAATTGGAGAGAGGAGTGATGAGAGAGAAAGCTAAATGGACACCATAATACCTGTTTCTTTATTGTATATGAGAACCTTCCATTAGAATGAATAAAGATAAAAATCCCACTTGAACATCAAAAAAATGCCTTTCCGAAACATAGCTGTGCACTGCTTTATTTAGGTGCCTCCACAAAAGGGAGAATTTGAGTGAAGTTGCCCCAAATGGATGAACAGTTTTAAAGAGAACATAAGGAGTGAGAAAACTTGCGAAGTGTGGGGGGAAAAAAGATTATCCACCAAAGGGAATTACATCTTGGAGACAGTGAAAATCTTGGAGAAAGCAAAGATTTCCAGAAGAAAAGTAAAAAGAGGTCTTTGCAAAGCCTGTAGAATACCACACAAAAGGTCGATCAGCAACATAGAGGAGAGTAAGGTGGCTACTTTGTGTTGTGGTTGGGGCGAAGACTAAAGGAAATCTGTGCAAGGCAGACAAACCAAGTGGCTAATTCACTTTATGGTTATGGTTTTGGTAAGGCCGTGGTGTTCAACAGCGATGCAGACAGGTGATGGGGAAAGGAAACAAGTTTATGGAGACAGAGGCTGTGGAAATGGATGAGGATGAGGAGCAGCTCAGACCACTAAGTTTCCTACGCACAGAAACCAGGTCTTCATCCCAGGCTACTGTTGTGACAGACAAGAAGCAAGGATTTTAATAACAGTCAAATTGGGAATGGTATCATCGGGTGGGGAAAAAAGCTGTGCTTGTTCCTGTATTTTAAGAAAGGGGCTGAAGTGAGATGGGAAAAAAGGAATCTTTAGGTTAGTCCTCAGCAGTATGCAAAGTTGCAGAAGAAATTGAGAAGAAATAGTGGCTGAAGACAAGTGGATGTGGGTAATTTAGGATTCAAACAAGCCAGGTTTCAGAGAGGCAAATTGCAGCAGAGTTCACCAGCCAGTAACATTTTCTTAATGACTGGCTCCCTGGGCAGGATTATCACAGACCTCGTAACGTACGGGCCTAACATGCACGGGTTTCAGGAGGGAAAATGTTGATTTAAACCTGGCAGGAGGGAGACACACGATAACTGCTGGGACAGTGAGGAGCTGGCTGTGCGGGGGGGGG
>NW_010973114.1:352223-364622 GCF_000737465.1 Haliaeetus leucocephalus
GGCGGGGGAGGGGCTAGCGGGGAGCTCCTCGGGGCGACTGCGGGGCCACCACGCTCGGTCTGTGAAAGAAGCTGTCGCAGAGAACTGAAGCATGCAAGCAATGCTTAGAAAGGACAGTGGCAGGGAGTCATTCTCAATAGAGTCAAAGGTCCTAACATGGAAGAAGGGTCTCCGTTTCCACTAGGGAATAACAGCATGAGCAGACGTGACCCTTACTGTAAATGCAGCTCCCAGGCTTAGTACTTTTCTGCTCCCTGGCAGCCTTGTCTGATGGACTGGGAGTTAAACTCAGTGATGCTCACTTCTCCACCATGCCCGCCCAGCACCGAGCCACGGGGCCGTGGGTGCTTGGTGGCACCTCTGCATCCCGCTGCAGCACGAACAGGAGCTTGTAACACTGACACGGAAAAAAGCACCTGCAGATTTCATTGCTGAGTGATCAAACAGGTGAGCGCCAGAGGAGTCTCTTCGTAGGTATATACAGAAAAGTGCTACAACAGGCAAAAGACAGCCTGCCTCAGATGCGCCTGTGCCATCTCTCTGCAGTACCTGGAAACCTGAGCACAGTGAGCACCTTTGGGGCTTTATTTAGAAGAGAAATCTAGGGGAAATCCAAGGATGAATCTTCTCAAAGCAGAAGAAACCAGAATGCCCCCCAGAATGTGCCCACGGCTCCACTGCCACCCCTTGTAGCTGTCTGAAATGCGGGCAAACCTCTGCCTGCTCCCAGCACCTCGATGGCCGATCCGCCCAGGGCTGCGTAAGGCTAGCAAAGCGTTAAGCTGAGCAGAGGTTTTTGTGCTGAGTGTTCGTGTTTCAGCCGTCAGCAACCCTGAGCTCCCTCCTACCCAGAAATCAGGTAAGCAGATTTTCAGGTCAGTGCCAAGCGACAGCTCCTGTGCGAGCTAATCAGGAGGACTGCTGAGAGCAGGCTGGAGCCACTGCTGATGGGAAGATGCTCTTCATTAAGATGTCTGCCACTGGCAATGCAGAATTCACACTGAGTTGCAGAAACACATACAGATCTCTGCGAGTGGAGAGGCTGAGGCAGGGACACTCTGCTTCGGCAGGGTAGTCTCTCAGTAATGAGAAAGGCATTTCTGAAGGGTATTATCTCTAAGGCAGAGGGGAGTGTTTCCAGAGCTGCCTTTTACTCGGTGTGTAGAGACAACTGCTGTTCCACACAGCTATCTGAAGGGCTTGGTCATTGCCACGTAAAGGACATTTTTTGAGATACAGTTCCCATTTCCTGTATAATTTCATGTTCCTATACACACTAAATGCATATTCACGTTGCATATTCATATTGCTCACTGGCTTCTTAAGGGCACTGCATCTTTGCAATCTTGCTTTCTGAGTCCGTAAAATAACAGTGGTGGAGGTTTTTTTTTTAGAAGTCAGAGCATCTAATTAACTGTTTGATATTCACACACCTTCTGCCAGAGAGCAGAGCTGGGCGTGTGAGCGGAGGAGCGGGGAGCGTGGTGGCAGCTCCGGACCTCGCCATGTGCTGGCGGGCGGGGATGCCCACGGAGTGCCTGGCTCCTGGGCTCTGTGCCAGCACATCAGGCGCCCCAGGAGCCCCCAGTCTTCCTGGGCAGCAGCCAGGGCGGGGGGGCCATGGGCCAGGCCACCGTGGGGAGGCAGCTGGCTACGGGGCCAGGCGCTCGCCGTGCCCTGCGGGGTCCGTTCATCGCAGCGAGGCAAAGCCTGGAAACCCTTGGCTTCTCCATGCGCTCGGGCAGCGGTTCCCAAGAAGCCTCTTCCAAGAGGCCACAATGACCGAGCCCTTGTCGCCCCTTGGGAGGGCTGGGGTGACCCTCGGGCATCAGACACTGTGCCTTCGGGAGCGGCTGAAGTGCCCCAGAGTGGGGTCTTGCCATACAAAGGAAACCCATTTCCCAGAGAGGATGATGGTGTGACCCCAGCACAGTATGGCAGTATGGACACAAGGGGAGAACCATCCGATGACTTATTTCCTCTGATTTGCAGAGTTTCTCCACCTTTTCAGATGATAAACCCCTTTTTTGCAGCCACAGTTGCTCAAGCCTGTGTGGCAGCATCAGCACTGCCTTCATTCTCCAGCTTCCCTCGTGTGAATTTCAAGAGCCGGCAGATGTGTGACCTTGCAGGGCAGGATGGCTTGTGAGTGGGAAGAGAGGGGTTTTTGGCTGGAGGTGGCAGTACAGCTCTTAAAATCTCCTCACCCCTTCCTGTTATCCCATGGCCATTCACAGCTCACTAGCAAACATTACCCAGTGCCTGAGAAACATTTCTCTTTAGGGGCTAGACAATAAAAAAAGAAAAAAAATATCCATGTCTGGAAGCTACAGTAGGAAACTTAAAAGTAGAAGGAAGATGCACATTTTTAACAATAAGGATAGTAAGTCATTGGAGCAACTTACCCAAGGGGCCGTTCGAGTTTTGCCTATTGAAGTTGTTTTTCTTTAACCCAGCCTGGACTGGTCTCCAGAAGAACCTCAAACAGCAGCAAAAAGCACAAGCGTGTGGCTCTTCGCCTGCGTCCTGCGGCAGGTCAGACCGGGGATGATATGCCTGCCTCTTTTCCTTAAGAAATGAAAATCCGTGTTTGCTGCCTTTGATGGGGACCTGGGATGCAGCACTTGAACCGGCTTCTGCTGCCTGAGCGCAGTGCTGTGGTGCTTGAGACCTCACAGGACTGTGTATCCTGTCTTCGAAAGGTCAACACCAGCAGAAGCTGCGGAGAAGCTTGTGTTAGCAACAGGAGGAGTAAAAGGGTAATTAACAGTGACGGTTCTTGACCTGGGTGTCCCAGATCTCCCTCACTCTTGTAAAGGGAGTTATTAGTCAAATACAGTGCCTGTGTGTGAAACAATTATCACTAATTGCCATCAAGTCATGGCATTCTGAGATTTTTAAACACAGCATGGAAGTCTTGTGTGATTAGAGAGAGACCCTCAGAGCTAGTTTTCTAAGGCAACTGTCTAAGTGTTTTCCATGCAGCATATTCCTGAAAATACAAGATGATTCAGTGCCAGTCAGGCGACTTTTAATGCCTTTTAATCTGTACATAATATTAAAAATAAAGCAGGCTGGCAGACTGAGACCAAGAACAGGCACAGCTACGCAGCAGGTAGCCCTAGCCCTCCCCTCGTGCCCCCTCAGAAAAAAGAAACGATGGGAATACCTGGCACCTTGTGACTGTTCACGTGACTCTTGCTCAGATTTTGGCTAACGCAGCTCATGTCAAGGCCTGATGTGAGCTGGGAGCAGCACCACTGGGTCAAAGCAAGGGCACCAGGCAGGCAGGAGAGGTGGCCAGAAAGAGTTAAAGGGCCACAATGCAGCCACTGTCGCCTGCAGCTGGCTGTCCCCAGCAGCCAGCATCTTTGCATATTGAGCGTTGGGCAGTTCAGTCAGAATCTGCTAACTCTTGGAAATAGTATATACCAAACCTCCAAGCCGGAAGGTATAAAACATCAGCTTACCCCAAAAGCTTTTGAGGCAGACCCAACAGCAGCTGGACTGCCGAGGCTTTCGTGCTTCCCAGTGTGACACAGGGGACGCCTGCATGGTGACAGAGGAGGAAGGATGAGCACTCTCACCCTTGCCTAGGGAACCATTTTGCTCATAGGTGCATGAGTTAAGAGTTATGGGTTATAAGCTATGAAACCTCATGACTTGAGTGGTGAATAACTGAATTCACGTGAAAGACTACTCTGGGCATAGGGGGTTGAGCCCTTGTTTGTTGTGTTTGTTTGCTGTATTTCTTAATGAGCTCATAAAATAAAGCTTAATTTACAGAGTACTTTGTCCTGTAAATTTGAGAGATCCCAATGAACCGTGACACACCTCTGTTAGTTCTCCTTACCAGCTGGCAGCTGTAATAAAGCATGTCTTCGGCCCTGCAGGGCAAAACCCGGGAAGGCCAAAGCAGACATGTACTCCATAGGGCAGCAGCGGCTGCAGCACGGTCAGGAGTGCTGCTGGCTGCCGTCTGTCTCGCGCTGCGGAGACGTGGAGGACAGCGAGGAGGTATGGACCTCATCTGCCCGGAGAGGTGCTGCAGCAGTGCGGTGTCTGCAAAAAGGAAAGGAGGGTGGGCACCAGGCAGCAAGGAAGTGATTTTCAGCACCTCTAAACCTCTGGAAAGGGTTAAATCCGAGTCTGACTCAGGACCCTGAACCCAGTTCGTGTTACAAACATAAATGAGACCCAGCTGGCGAATGTCAGTTATCAGCTATCACAACCCACCTGCGGACAAGCCCCTACCAAAGCAGTGCCCCCAGGCAGTCACAGGGAGACCCGCGTGGAGAGCAGCATGTCCCGCTCCGTGCACGGCCCCTCGGCATTGCTGCCTGCGTGGGCAGGAGCGACACGGCCGCACGCTGCCCGACCGAGCCGCGCTCTGGCCGCCCGAAGGCAGGGAGCAGGGAAGGAGGTGGCAGGGAGGGGGATGTGGGGGGCAGTGAACGATCTCAAACGCGCAGCGCAGCCCCAGCGTGCAGAGCCCGAGACCCTGCTGTCCCCAAACCATGTCTTGGAGCCCCAACATGCCAGCTGGGGACTCCCCTGCCTTGGTGGCACTGCGGTGGCAGGAGAAACTGCGCCGGAAGGACACAAGTGCTCCCCACAGACCGCCCCACGGCAGCCACGTATAGAAAGATGGGTCTGACGGGCCGTTACGATGTGCTCGCTGCCCTGACCGGGCAGAGGAGTAAATCCTAGACTGGAAATACTGTGTCATGGTTAAACCAAGTAATTCAATAGCGCTTGGAAATTGCTTAGTCTCTTCATTATTAGATTTATCTCGCAGCTCTTCCTTCCTCCTCTGTAGGGTTCTTTATTCAGAATTTGCTCAAATATTTTCCTTCAGAAGATTTAATATCTCAAAGTGCAAATATCCAAACCCTGTATCATTTTGTAATTTCATACTCCATGGTTCTTTCATATGCATATCATTCATTTGCTATCCCTTTGAAGAATGCAGCTTGAGTAATGGAAGTGAAAGAAAACCCATTCAGTGTTGATTTTAATTGAACAAGCTCAGAAGCTGTGGGGATTCATGCCAGACTCCAGCTCACTCTCTTTTGAAGAGTTATTACTAGACTTCTTTTGCCTGTGTGTCTCTGTAATTTTTTTTCCAATTAGCAACTTCCTAAAAATATTAGTGACCTTACTATTTTTCCAGTTTGGCTTGTTTGGGATGCTTATGCCAAATAATCATTACATCTGCTTTCTCTTCCTGTTCCAATGGAACATTGCATTCCTTGTCTGGGGAGCAAAACATCAGCTTGCATTCAGGAGTAAAATTTTGCAGTGACAATTGACTCATTTTTGGTGTAGCTTTTTTGCTTCAATGTGGTTATGGCAGTCGTGAGCTTCTGTAGGCTTTAAACTGTGACTGTAAAGACTGTAAATTAAGGACTGTAAACAAAAGATTTTTTTTTTCTTTGTGTGTATAAATGAGGTCTCTAGTAGTTCTTCATTCTCCCATCCCAGTCAGTTGGACATGAGCCCTCAGCTTGTTGCTTGGATGTAAGAGAGAAGATGGGACATACAGAAGAAGGAAGACAGTGCAAATGGCTTGAATGATTTGATACTCTTTTCCATGCAAGATTTGGCTTAAGAAAGCACTTAAATCAGCAACTGGTAGAAGAGCAAACAATTTTCCAGTCTATTATGGAAAGGAGCTCTCCACATGGCTCTTACAGAGCAGCAAGCATGCTAAGGGAATTCGAGCAGGCTGGTGATGCCAATTTTGCTATTTTCTGCTGAGAAGTCACCTCAACAAAGAAGGAATAAATTGCATATGAAAGAAATGTGAATAAGAAAGAATTTTAAAAGACCAAAATCCCAAAGCCCAATACAAAGAGAGCGCAAGTGTTAAGGGAGCACGTTATTAAAATATCAAGGGCATACCTAAATACCACCAGAAGATGGGAGGAGGGGACAGGCAATGGAGTGCATCTTTAGCCTGGCTGCTCCGTTCCATTAAATAGGCAAGGTGTGGGATGCTGAGCGCCGGTGAAGTAGGACAAGGTGCCTGAGCTATCTGCCAGGTGAAGCCCATCCCATCCACACAGCACCCAACACTTCTGTCTGCTTAAATTATAGAAACATAGAATCTTTTAGGTTGGAAAAGACCTTTGAGATCATTGAGTCCAACCGTAAACCTAACAATGCCAAGTCCGCCAATCAACCATGTCCCTGAATACAGCAGAAGCCCTGCTCAACCGACGGTATGTGGGCTTGAATGATTGCCAGCGTGGATCAAAGGCATCTCAAGCAGTATTCTGCCATTTCTCCGTTGTCCTCCCTATCCTTCTGTGCCTGTCTTGGCTTGAGAGAATCAGCAGGCTCCCTTATGCCAGGTGAGGCTATCCTGCTGCTGGCAGACAGCAGTGTGAGATCTAACATCGAGAGGGGGCCCAGCGAGCACCTTGCCGCACGCTGATCGGAAGCCCCCCTTCAGCGATGCAAGTCCTCATTCAGCAATGGGCGATCGCTGCCCTTGGACCCAGTGGGGTTAATCTCCCTCTGAGGAAGAAATTTACAGCCATTTTTCCCCCAAACCAGCTCTTCAGACAGAAGCATTGCACTGCAGCGCTGAGTCCTTTCCTGGGGCCAGTGGTCCGCTTTGGCTCCCGCCTCCCACGGTTAGTGGAGATAGGAAAAGTAAAAAGCACTCCTACATCAAGAAAAGGGCTTCGAGGACTGAAGGCAGGGTGGGTCCCCTCAAAAACACAAGTACCCGTATGTCTGTTTACAGCTGGAAAAATGGGGTTGCCTGTGGTGTCGGCAGCCCGCTCCTTTTCGTCTAACCTCTGCCCCAGCTCCACTGTGCACATCGGCACTGCTTTCCAGCCGCAGCGGCCCCCTGGCAGTTCCCTACCGCTTCGGTCCCTGTCTGCCCTGGGAACACTTGTCCCATGCCCTGGAGGTGACAATGAAACCTGGCAGAAGGAAACAGCCTTTTGCAGGTAACAGGTATTTTGGGGGTAGGCTGTTCTTTTAAATTATGACTGGGCTTATTCTCTATTTTTGATTTACAACCCTGCAATAAACTTCTTTCTTCCCATTTCTTGTGCAGGGTCTCCATCTGCCGTATTCCTTCCACTCCTATATCTGCGTGCACCGAACTAAACAAGCCGTGCTTCAGACAAGTTCGGGCCCCAGCCACGAAGCAGCCTCTTGGCCACGGGGCTGGACATTGGCCAGACAGCCGAGGGGGTGAGCAAAGCAATCACGCGGAGCACGAAGCCCTCCAGAGACAGATGCGGCGCTTTGGCCGGACGCTGCCCCAGGCCCAGAGCTCATGCGCTGGATCAGAGGGTGGGCAGAGCCCTGCCTGCAAGGCTGGGACTGAGGGGGGAAGGCTCCTAGGAGACACGGCAAACTTTTCTCAGTTGTGCCTCAAGGTCTTTCCCAGACAAAAACGTGCTCATGCAATGCAAAGTCATTGTACGTGCCAGATCTCTACTGGACACGCAGCATTAATTTGTGTTAGTCCTTCGGCTTATATCTACTGGCTAAAAAGTATGAAAGATATAAACCACTTTTTTTAGAAGCCAGGTACCAATTTGTAGAAATCTTTATATAATCATGCAGGAGATTTCAAAAAAATCCCAAGGGTATCGCTTTATTTTATTCCTCAGAAAGCAAATCTGTTAAAAGATCAAGCAAACAGACAGTGCAATTACTGTAATCATGGATTAAAATCTAAGATGAACTGTTTTTTTTTCACAGATTAAAAAATGTAAAAAGGATTAAGTATCTCTTTACTTGGTTTGGTTTCAATGGATGAACTGAGTCCATCTGAGGACAAACCCGGTGCCAGCTCCCCTGTCCTCCCCGCGGTGGTTTATGGTACGAGGTCCAATTCACCGGCAGCGCCAGCTGGCAGGGATGAGCAGAGCGGGCCTGCCGGGAGGCACCCGAAGAGCAGCGAATCAACCTGTGCTGGTGCTTTACCGCTCGCCAACATACCCTGGACAGAAATGCAATGCCAGTTCACCATAAATAAAATTAGAAGTAATGATGAGGAAGGGGCCTCTCCAAAACCTGTGTGCCTGGGCCAGGTTTATGCACCGCTCACCCCATGCCTGCCCGGCTGGCGAGTGCAGTAACTGGGTGCTCCATGGCTCTGGAAAGTGCCGGCACTTGCCGCAGCCTCGCCTGGCAGCCGGGAGGCTTCTCACCTCCTGCCTCCTGCAGCCTGGTTACAAGGAGACGTAATTCCTATGAACTAGTAGGATCGGTCTCTGCCATTTTTTGTACAATGCAACAGCTCCCCCATCTTACAGACTAAAGAACTTAAAACGGAAAAAAATCCGCGGGAAACGAGTACCCGGGTAACTCAACACGCTTCACTGCTTCTGGAGGGAGAGGCTGGCACTGCGCTCCTGCCTGCAGCGCTTCCCGTGTCCCAGGTGCTCTGGAGTAGGGGGATCCACTCCATGCAGCGTGGCACTTGACATTTCAGTGATTAAGGCTTTGAATTTTCTTCTTGTAAGGATGAGTGAGTAAACACTGCAGTTCCCAAATACTTTTTGATGAGGTATAACACTCTATCTTGAAGAGTAACATTTACTGCCTCTTGCCTTAGAGTTTTAGCATGGACGCTACAACTTGCAGCCGCCTGCCTACTGCTCTCACTGCTACCCTGCACTGCTGCCCATCTCCTTTAGGGTGTACACGCAGCACGCTGTATTAACATTCTGAGGTGCCTAACAAGAAAAGACCGCTTGTGCCAATGTAAAGCACTTTGCTTAGTGCGGAGTGATGTATGGCTAAATAGTCACTCCTTCAGACCTCGGCACAGCCATCGCCACCTCAGAAAAGAGGTATTTCTCTGTTCTTGCCGAAACAGCAGTGTCCAGTTTTGCTTGCCCAGCAGTTTGGCAGCGACTCCCGAGGATGCTACCTGCCTCAGCCGCAGCTCGAAGGACGGCTCCAGTTTATGAGGTGGGCCCGGGGAGAAGGTCTGAAGTGATGAGGGACAAGCAGCCCCCTGTGACCACCACGGAGGGCAGATGCGTGGCTTTGGAATGTGTGGGGAGCCAGCTCGGTGAGCACAGCACCCCATAACCAGCCAGCTGCAGTGAGATGGCACTGTGCCCAGGCCTGACACCCCTCCTTCATGAGGTGATTACGGGTTAGAAAGAGTGCATAAAAGCAGCTCGATGTATTACTTGTACAAAGCACTTTCCTCAGGAAGCTCTCCTTATTTCAGCCAAACAAATGATGAAATCATTTTAAAAAGGTACCTATGAGGGGGAAAAGATTTTAGGTTAAGAATTTACTGGCTCTACCAGGAAAAAGGCATCAATGCTATCCTTGGAGGCTAGAGTAAGGCAAAAGTCACAGTAAGCGCTTGTTAGGAAGGGTTAATGGGTAAGGTGGCTGCGCCCCAGTGGGAGTGAGGGGTCCCCAAGGCCGGGTGAGCTCTGACCAGTGCTACACAGGAGCTCAGCTGAGTAATCCTGAGCATCCCCAGTCCTGGGGGCCACGCAGGCCAACAGCATCTATGGGGGTACGCTGCCAGGCACTCAGGGGTATGCTGCCAGGCACACAGTGGCTCCCCCAGGACACAGACCTGCCCCTTCCTAGGGCACTGAGGTCTTTCCCAAAACAGCCCACCCCCGGGCATTGAAGGGAGTGTTCAGGCACAGACATCCCCCACGGTGTCACCCGGGGCAGCCGGGAGCACCCCAGGGAGAGACCCCAGTGGAGGGGCAAACCACAGGGAGGGGAACGGTGTCAGGGTTAAGACGCGGAACAGCACAACAGTCACACATTGTCACTTAGGTCTGGGTCCAGGATTTGCTTTGATTTCCATGCTCAGACATGGAATCGAACACGATGTTGACTGTTCCTGTGTGAAAGCTGCTGGGGTTTCACTCTAACTAGCCGTGGAGCTATACTTGGCAGTGGGTTAAGTGCCCAGTTACCCCAGCACAAAGAGCCCCCAGGACAGGGGCACCCGGGCAGAGCTGGACTGCGGGGCAGCATCACCCACTGAGCAGCTGAGCGGAAGGCAAGTCACCATATAACCACTGGTCCTCCAGACCCAGACGCTGTGCTCCCAGGAAGGGACACGCATAATCTCCTGTGGCTGCAGTGGCTTTCTTTCCACAAGCAGATCACAGCCAAGAGCATCCCAATGCCTTTGGGGCGGCCCTGCTTTCAAACAAAGAGCCCAGCATCTGCACCGTCGCTGCCGTGGGACAGCACCCACAAGGCAGCCTGACGACAAGGCAGAGGGAGTGGGAGGTGGCTGGAAGAGACATGTTGCGAGTACATGAAGCCAGAGCCATCACTGGAGACACATCCAGTGACCTGACAGACTGGCTGTCCACCTCGCCCATCAGGGAGTGAAGCTCCCCAGCACCTCCACAGCTCCCCATGCTCCCGGACACTCCAGGGAGGAGCAAGTTCTTCCACTGGGTATGTTAACAAGGCAGTGGTGCCATTCCAATCCCAGGTCCAACACAGATTTCAGGCTGGCAAAGAAGCTGCAGCAGCCCTTGCTCAGACCGCTGGGCCCAGAGAATGCACAATGTTATTCTACCCATCTGCAAGGATGCCGAGATTCTGGACTGTGCTGTAACAGTACCAGTTCAGAGTGGTCCTGAATCAGTCCTCATGGTGTGTCTGTGCTGTCCAGTAGCGAACCAATGTACCCTCCAGTATACACAACGCTCTGAGCGCGAGCTTCCACTGAGTTCCCACCAGGCTTTTTCATCTCCCTTTCGCCAGGGAAGCCGTACCCAGACACTCGCTTCCTTTCCCGATGCCAGCCGCACAGCTGGTATCACCGTCTCGCCAGCTATCCGGCTCCTGGGGCAGCAGAGAACTGACAGAGCAGCAAATGCTTGAACACGAAGCCCAAGAAGACTGTCTAATCTGGTAGACATCAGCCAAGATAACAGACGTTTTACCACGAAGCATCTTCTTGTCTCTCTGCTCTCTCCAGAGGACAGCACAGTGTGAAAGCTGAATCAGGGCCGAGGACGAGACTGTCTCCAGCTCCAGAGGACAACCGTGCTAGAACTGAGTGTTACGGAGAGCCACCGTAGAGCCAACCCTAGCAAAATGAGCTTACTGACAGGAGTTTTCCCTCAAGGGAGTAGAAGATTTAGACTCACTCCCTCCTGCCAGCACTTTAGCCTCTCTGCCTCTGTAGCAACTCGAACCAGCTCCATGAAACAGCAGCTGGGGCTTGGAGATAAACACTAACTTATGAGACCCAGCCCAGCTGCCAGGCCCTGGGCAGCTTCAGAACCTGTTGGAAGGGCAGAGGATGGCTGCTGCTCTGGGAGGTGCGTTCCTCCCTAGACCAGGGTCACTCGCTGCTGTGGAGACCACAAAAACAAACTCCCTTTCCACTTCAGAGTTTGCAAGGAGAGCAATTTTCTCAGGTCGCGTGGACAGACACTGCTGCGTTCCCTTTCCTCACCCGTACCAACGCCAGACATTGCATCATCCCAAGGCACAAGCATCTTTTGCACAGCGTCAGCAGAGAGGCGTGAGGATTGTCACTGCATCTTTCCGTTTCTGGGATGGGGGTCCCCCACGTGCATCCCCCACAAAATGCCAGCGTATCCCAGCAGCATTGCTTCCGTCGCCTCTGAGCACGCAGAGCAGTCGATGAGTTCTCCTCCGCACTCTGCAGCAGCGACCGCCCTGCGTGCCGGTCCAGCCGCAGACAGCATCCTGAGCGCTTGGGCTGGAGAAGCCAAGCAGAGCCGGGCAGCCCCAGAAGAGCAGGCAGCTGCCTGCCGTCCCAACAGGAGGGTGTCCGAGGAGACGGGGCCCGCTGCCCAGCGGGCATAGGGCGAGTGCCTGCGCCTCCCTCCAGCTGCAGAGTGGCTGGCAGCTGACAAGGTTCATTAGCTCCTCTCCACGGCGCCACAGGCAGCACTCCTCTTGCTGCTCCGCGTCGGGTCCTGCACCACCACCGACATTTTCCCACGAAAGAGCGTTAGAGAAACGTGTCAGTATTTCGTAGCGTGACAGGCACCCTCCTCCCCGTCAGAGGTCCCCGGAGACAGACAACGATCACTAAACCCCCAAAGGCTCCCGAAGTTACTGACCCCGAAGATAACCCTGCCTTTCCTTTTCCTGCCGGGATCATCCCCTCCTACAAGTCAGGTGTTACAGCCCGCGCGTCCTCAGCCCAGGCGCTTCGAGGCCGGCTCCGCCGGGCAGGGCGCGGGCAGGGCGCGGGCAGGCTGCCTGCCTCCCGGAGGGTGCGCAGAAGCCGATCCACCATGCAGGTCAGAGCCCAGCCGCCGCCGCCGCCGTTCTCCCGTCCCCTCGCGTGTCCGCTCCCGGGCTCGCTCCGCCGGCGCCCTTCCCGGATAAATACCCAGGTCAAAACCCGGGCGCGCCACGCAGGGCGGCGGCGGCGGC
>NW_010973114.1:365646-387768 GCF_000737465.1 Haliaeetus leucocephalus
CTCCCCGGGGCTCCCCGCCTTCCTCCCCCTCGCCAGCCCCTGCCCTCCCGAGGGCCGCCCCGTCCTGCAGCCCTCGCCCAGGCACACGCCTCTCTCCTTGCTCCTCCGTCCTGGAGGGCTGCCGCTTGCCCCAGCATCCCGGGATACGTGTGCGCCGCTCTCCCATCCCCTCCCCTCCGTCCTTCGTGTAGCGAACACCCGTCGTCGGCAGGAAAGCAAATGTAGGACAAGATAAACCTTTTTTTTTTTTTCCTGCTGGAAGGTTCCCGTTAGGGGAGAGCGGTTGTAGAGGAGCCAGCGGAAACCTCGCAGCCATGTTGATGTCAGGAGCACACAAACGTCCTGGTTCCTGGGAGCAGCCGAGCTGAGGAGTAGCCCGTGGCGGGGGGGAGCATGCACAGGCCCAGGCCCGGTTTGGGGGCCGTCACGCCTAGGGTGGCACGGGCACGGTTGGGCTAGGAGCACTGAGGAAAGCCCCTTCCAGTGCTGCTGTTTGCCAGCACGGGCTGGGAGGCGCAGGGTCTGCAGCCCGCTGAGGTCTGCTGTGAGAGTTACCGTGAGCGCTGCCCTCTCTCATTTCCATCTCCAGCACTGGACAGCAGCGTTTCCACTCCCGCACCTTTGCCTTCTCCCTCTTGCTTGGTCCGTCGCGTCTCAGGGGCAGGGAGTGTTTCTCATTGCGTTGAGCATCTAGAGCAGAAGGATGTGTTAATCTCGGCTGTGGGTATGAACATGACCCCACCAGTCCCCCAGGCTGGGGGTGGGGAAGCTGGTGCCTCCAGCTAAGCCCAGCCCTTTACAGCCTCCAGCTGACTGTCAGGGAGCCGGACAGGCCAGGAGGCACGGCGCCTTGGTCATCCTGCTGTCTTGGTAGGGATCTTTCCCACCCATGCTTACATTTCACATGTTTCCAAAGCAACGTGGTGTCGGTTCATTCCTTCTGAGCATCCTCGGGTGAGCGCTGGCGTGTCCAGGCCTGTTCAAGTCAGCGCAGCCAGGCGACAAACCACTGAGATGAGGTGGATCCATCCCAGGTCTTTAGAGCCTTTTTGGTTACCGCTGCGTATCTGCGGGTGGTGCCTGTGTGGAGGGGCCCTGCTCCTGGCTGAGGCTGTGTCCCAGAGCACGGTGCGGAGATGCCCAAACAGACTGCATGTCCTGGGACTGGTTCTGCTGCGGTATGGCGGGGCTGCATCCCGGCACGCTCGGGCTGCCCTGGACCTGGGCTCTCGGGGCTGTGTGCGCCTTAGGCTGCCTCAGTGGGCTCCCCGCTAGCTTAGAGACATTCCCCAAACGCTGTGGGCTGTGTATGGGCTTCGCCTCAGTGTCAGCTCCTGGGCTCCGTGGTGCTGCTGCGGTGTGTCCTGGCAGGTGGAGGTGTGCCAGTGGGCTCCAGAGCAAGGCCCAGCGATTTTGCTGCTGATCTGGGAGTCGGGTTCGATTCTGCAAAACGAGCCATACCAGAGCCTGAGTGTTGTCGGTGCCCAAACACCTTCCCGATCTATGTTTCTAAATATATATTGTACTCAAGGGATTATGCATTTGTTTAAATGCATAATAAATGCATTTAAATGCGTAAGACTGTATCAAAATACATACCAGAGCTTGCCAGTGAGGCCTCGAGTCACAAGCCTCACTGAGAAGCTTCTCCTGGCATATTGGCTCGCCTTTCTGCTTTCAGAGAGAGCAATTACTGGTTTTATCATGGCAGTGCAGTCAGTGGAAGTAAACCCTGGATATTTCAGGTGCCCAGTACAAGTTCAGAGCTGAGCTAGTTCACCTGTTTACCAAAGCACGTGCAGCTGCAGGAGTGGACTCCACCACAGTGTCCTGTTGAGCGAGGGCTGGCAGGCTGAGTGCTCCTGTCTCGTTTGTGACCAGGAGAAGGGCTGGACTCTCTGATGCAGCAGTCTGCAGGATGGTTTCCTAGGGGCTTGGTTTGAATTTTTCGTACAGCTCTCGCTGTCTGGAGAGGCTCCCATTTGCCACCAAAGGTATGGACACTGACAAGCTGCGGTCGTGAGGCAGGGGAGGAAGGGTAAGGGGTGGCTGCCCAACCCAGAAACCGGGCTGGCTGGGAGTGTGCGACAAAACAGGGAGAAGCCAAGAAGGAACGCGGCAGAGCAGGATGGCAAGAAGGAACCAGATCTTCCCCAAACAGACCTCCTGTGGGCTCCTGCCACTGCGGTGGCTGAGCGTGTGGTTTCTCCCCCAGAGCTGAGGAGATGCAAGGGCAGGTGTGCCAGGAGGGACGGGCTTGGCAAGCAAGGGCGCCTGCAAGCTGAAAGCGCCTTGGGAAGATGGAGCACCCCGAGGTGCCTGGAGGGCTTGTCCGTCCGCTGGGGCACGTGGAGATATTTCAGATGTTGGAGAGCTAATGGCTTTCCATCGCTGATCAATATTGCCTGTGCTTTCAGATGTGGTAACAGGTTCAGTTTTATAGAGCAATCTTTTGAATATTCTCTGAGCAAGCAACCGGTCCAGAAAATCGTTCTAATAGCTTTGCTATTAACGGGCTTGCAGAACTTGAGCCAAATAGAAAAGGCTTGTCTAAGTGCTATTGAAGCATTTTGGGCCAGGCATATTCCATGCATTAGGGAAGATTTGTGCTCCTTTGACCAGACATCACTGAGTGTTGTCTATTTATACATATCTAAATATATCCTCTGCAGTCTTCAGACTTTTCTGGCTAGTAGTAAAATTACTTTTCAATATCATGCTATTAAAATGTGCCTGCTGACACTATTTGATGAGTTTTGTGCTAAGAGAGGGGTGTGTGCGTGCGGGTGTGTGTTTTAAATAAAAACTATTCTTGAGATAGTTACCTAAAATGCTTTGGAAATGAAAGCATGTTGTCCATGTAGATGGATAGCAGAAAGAAATGTGCTTTAACAGAAGCAATACTGGAGACACACTCAAGCCTGGAAGGCCAAATCCAAACCAGTATAAGGTTTTGTTGCTTAAGAGTGAACCATTCTTTCTAGAAATATACATCAAATAATCATGTACTCTGTAATGAAATAGAAACATTTGCTTCTAGTCAGATGTAACTTCTGGTACTCCGAAGTTTGAGACATCGTTTTGAAAACAATGACAGTCTTGAAGAAGAAGTAACTTCTCATTTGCTCAGGGGGTGCAGCAGGTCGGGGAGCCGGTGGGTGCCTTTGGTGCCGGTGCTCCTGCCGGGTATCCTGGAGGAGCCCTGAGGTGGGACCCACCCTGTGATGGAAACAGGGAGGAGGAGTTCAGAGAGAAGGGAGTGGGATTTTCCTGCACGGATGAACTCAGCGGTCCGTTCCCAGAGAGCTGCGGGTCTCAGTGCGCGGCAGCTGCCGCGGCTGGAGCCCAGAGCCCACGGTGCCAGGCAGCCTGCTGCGTGCTGCACCCCTCTGCGGTGGCACGGTGGGGAACCGCAGCGGTCTCACTGCGTGCTGGGGTGGAGAGGGGTGGTAACGGCTGTCCACGTCATGTTTTGGAAATGGTGTTGCAGACCCAGGGGTAAAAGGCAGTGCCCTAATTCCAGGCCGTCATGGGTATTCCCATGTATCCCTGCTGCAAAGGGGTGAGTCTGTCTCCATGTATGCATTTCTGTCGAGCTAGCGAAGGTCTTGTGCGGTTGCTGAGGAGGGATGGAGACCTCTGACAGATTCCCAAGTAACAAACAGGATCGCTCGTTGGGTTGTGGTGATGATAGTAATGGCCGTCTGACTGGCCTTCAGCCCATCATGAAATAGTAATGACAATCATTTTATTTTCTGTGGCAGCTCTCACTGACGGTTCTTGGAGAACTAAGAGAGGCTACAGAGGAAGGGAGAGGGATTGGTATTCACAGGGGAGGAGATGAGCTAGAGGAGGGGGTGAAGGCAGGGCTCTCAGAGGAGGTCCTGGCCCAGAGCCCCTTGAGCCTGTTCACTGCATGCCCGGGGTAGCCTGAGGACAGGCGCTGTGCCCCCCGGGCTACTTCTGGCCCCTCAGTCCGGGCTCCGGGCTCCACTAGCCAGAGGTACGTAGCATGGTGAGATGGTGTGGTGCCAGGAGCCGTGCCCTGCCAAGGACCGGCGGGCACGGATTTACGCGGCAGCTGCTTTAAATGCTGAATTGTCCCGTTGCTTAGAAGGGTGTAAGGGAGTCTCTGGTGTCCAAAGGGTCCCTGCCGTCCCCTGCCTCGGGGTGGCTGGCCGGGGTGCAGGCTGGGCACGCCATGCCTGCAGCATGAGCTGTGTGGCAGCTCTCGTGTTCCCGTGGAATAAATAGCTCTACAAATAATATTTGCCCCGAGCAGGCTGAATAATGCAAAAGGTGATTTGTCAAATGGCTAATTCAAGCGATAATGGGAACCTCAGTGAATGCCTCTCTAATTGCGTAGCATGTGGCCAGCGGTAACTGAGTGTTTGAAGCTGGTTCCTGATGCTGCAAAACCCGTGTCCAACACCTTGCTTTTGAGGTTGCTCTTCTAGATGAAGTTTCTTACCAGCAACTGTCTCTTAGCAAAACATTTCCCTGTAAACACATGATTAGCTAGCTTTACTATTAAAGTGGAGTATCTTTTTCCTCTTGAATTTTTTGTTTAGGTTTCTTTGTCAAGATCACGTTGGACTTCTTTTGGATTGGAGACAGATAAAACTCTTTAGTTTCATTGCCTCAGCATTGTTACATTGCCAGATATCTGATATTCCCTGGGTATTTATTTCTGAGTCTTTGTACTACCTCATCTCTGTACTTGGCCAAGGGGGACAGAGAAGCAGGAGGCCTGAGCTTGACACAGGAGCCCACAGCAGTGAGCTGTGACAGCTGTGTGCCTCCTATAACAGAAGGACTGACCACTGGCTGTAACACTGCAGATGTAAAAGGAAAACACATACAAGGAAGAAAAAGCACGGTAGTGAAAGTCACGCCAAGAGGAAGCCCCAAAATCTGTTTTCAGTACCCTGGTGACAGTGCTGCTGGTCCTGGATTTGGGATGGGATTGCTTTAACAACCCTAAGAAGTAATGCAGAGATGTTCTGCTGCATGTGGGTGAGGTGTGGGTTAAACTTCTCTGGGTTTTAGCCAGAATTAAGAGTTTACCTGTTATGTGAAGTCTCTGCCCCAGTAAAGAAAGGCATGTACAGCCGGCAGCACTGCCGGTGCTCTGGTAGCTGCATTGTTTTTGTTTTCACCAACGCACTTTTAAAATACTTTATGTAAAGACTCCCCGATATGGCTCCGTGGGAGCAGGTCTGAGTAAGGCGAGCAGGATTTGTCGCCTTGTCAGCTGTGACTCAGTGGTTCTGCCGGGTACGTGGTGTTTCACAAGAGCCTTCTATTCGGGACCGTGATTCAGCTCTGCCGCGCTGTACGAAGCTGTTTTTGCTGTGCTGTGGGCAGATTTGCCGTGCTTGGGGCTCCTCCTGACACGTCAGCGTTGCATCTCATCTCCGCTGGAGCCTGGCTGCAGCGATGCTACTCTCGTGGGTCGGGACCATGCTCCAAGCTGCAGCTCCAGAGCAGCGAATGCCGCTCTTCTCCTGCCAGCCAAGCCTTGGCTGTGGCCGTGGCTGCTTTGGAGACAGCCTGCTGTTTTGCAGGCATGCTGGAAGACCAGTTTGCAGACCGAAGGAACCCTGGTCAGGAGAGCAGTAGGGCCCTGAATGCCACGACTGAACCCGGGCAAGCTGACACAGAAAATAAAGCATCTTCCACCGCTACGGTGTAAAGAAACAATACAAGAACAGTACAGGCCCCAGTTCAGGCTCCTGTGGTGTTTGCCAATGCACAACGGCAGGGTGTCCTGACAGGCACTGTGCGGGGGTCCTCTGGGATGGCCTGTGGCGGGGCTGGGGATGTGCTGCGGGTAGATCCAGATGACGACCTTTCCTTGTAGTGTTGCTTGTGGGTCTGGCAGCACTCAGGCCCCATAGGTTATGGCTTTGGACCCTAGAGAGGTTTTCTTGCACATCCCAGCTCCACACTGCACCTCCGTGACTTCTCTGCATTTGAGCTGTGTGTGCATGCCCTGCGGCTGGGGGAAATAATGGGAAGAGAGCTGGCGGACAGGCTGAGAAGAGCTGTGATGTGCAGTGCTGGGGACTGGGACCATGGGGTGTACATGGAGAGGACCGGCCATCCAGGTGATGTGTTGCTGCAGAGGCTTTGCCCAGCATTTGCAAGCAGAGCGCCCACACAGGGACTCCTCCTTGGGCTGCTCATCGCTTGGTGACCTGGCCTTAGCAGTGATGGATTGGGCCGTTCCAAACAGATGTGTCCTTGTCCCCAAGCATGTGGCAAGGATTGCAGCTAGTGACCAGTTTTGAAGGTGCAGTCTCCTTTCCAGTACTCCTTGTTTCCTTGCACGGAGCCTCCCTCTCACTGCGGCTGGGCACTGCAGATTCCCCACTTACGCCTCCCCTCTCTGCATCCCTGTGTCAGCAGGCAGCGAGGAGCCCTCCCATCGGGGTCCAGTGCATGTTGGAAATACCCATGGGGACGTGGTTAGCACCCTACAGCATCTCTTTGGTTGTCCAAGATGAGAAGGTTTGCTCCTGTTCCGGACAGAAAGAAGCTATTTCAGCTCATGGTTTGGTAAACAGAAGTATGTGCATAGCCGTGAATGTGTGCGGTGATGGGTGAATACTGTGCTCCCACAGGGCAATGGCTGTTCAGCCCTCACAACTGTTTTTGCAATTAAGAGTTGCAGAGCAATGCTTTTGTCTTACCCTGGTGATATAAAGCAGTCTTTGGGTTTTTTTAATAGTTTCTTCAGAAAACTTCAGCACCCAGGGTGTAGGTCTTGTACCTCCAGCGCCGTTAGAGTGGAGCACTTCCACTGCAGCCATTTCAAAGCTCCACTGGTGCAGGAGCTGAGTGTGGCTTCTTGTCTTGCTGCATCCGTGGTGAGCGAGATGCAACTACACCGGTTGCACGGGCAGTGTAGTCCTTCTTCCAGACTGGCACTTAGCGTACTTACGTAGGCTTAACTCTATATGTGAGTAATCCTTCTGCAGTCAGTAGGACTGTCCACGCGCCTCAGGGTGTTCCTGGCTCTGGGCCCTCTCGGCTGTGCCGTTACCGCAGGCGTGTAGGATCACGCTTGACGTCCGTCATGGGGCAGGGCCACGTGTGCGAGACGTGGTTTGCCTGCGCAGCCGCGTCCCTGCTGAGGCGCGGTGCTGCCCGGGGCGGGGGGGCACAGGGCGTCCTCTGAAACCCCACAGTGTGGAGAAGCTCCTGCAAATAGTAGAGGAGTTGTGCATGCTGTAAAACACCGGCTTTTAAAAATTTAATAGAAAGCCATAAAAAAATCACCGTGCCTAGCAGTTCTCTGTGTGGGACGGGAGGTTTACAGTAAAGTACATATCTGCAGAGGCTATCAGCTTAGGAGGAGGTTTCTATTTCTTTGCGTGACATATGGTGGTCGTCAGCGAGCGCTGGTCATTCACGCAGAGTCTTGAGGAGTCGTGCCGCGGTCCCCAGCCTGACAGGCTGTTACTCGCCGCTCAGGGTACGGCCAGCGCATCCCACCACCCTGCTCGGTCGCCTCGTGGCTGGCCTGCCCCGCTGGCTGCTTGTCATGGGTGCCGCTTGTGGTGGGCACCCACCGGGCTCTGCCCAGCGCTGGGGCTGCTCTCGCCCCGCCGCCGCGGTCCTGGGGGTGCAAAGAGGGGCCCGGGGGTGCCGCTGCCCGGGCGAGCCCTGGGGCGCGGGTGTCGGGGGGAACGGCCAGGAGCCCCGAGAGCAGAGCTGGCCACTGCCTGCCTCCTGCTTCCCCCCTTTCCGGAGCACTGCCGGACCCGGCCGCGGGATGTCGGGCTGCCTGGAGCTGAGGTCGCCTCCGGGGTTCACCCCCCGCCTCAGGGCGCAGGGTCTTGGGGTGTCCCTTCTGACCCACAGCAAAGCGCTGGCAGCGGGGCAGCTCCCGGGGACGGGGATGCCCTGGCTGGTGATGCCCTGGCTGGTGATGCCCTGGCTGATGCCCTGGCTGCTGTGTGGGCGCAGGGACAGCAGCCTGTGTGATGGCGGGGTTTGTCTCTCCCTGCCATCCCGGCGCAGAGGCTCTGTTTGCTCGGCTGTAAGTAAGCAAGCAGAGCACACTCCGGCTTGCTGCTTGTGTTCCAGCAGCCTGACCTATAGACATTTTGATGCGGTGGTTGAAATGGGAGGTTACTTCCCCCAGGGCTCGCATTTCTGTTGTATTCATTATTGCCCATTACTGCCCTGGGTCAGACACTGGTTCTAACTTGTTTTATTTAAGAAACATTCTGCAAACAAACACCTTCTGTGGATTGAAGTAATCCCCACGTCCTTCCCTGTTCATAGAAGGAAAACATGATAAATACCGTGGAAAAAGACACAGTAGGTCAGGATGGATAGTTACAGCCGCCTGCTACAGCTGCCTGCTAGTTCCAAATGAAGATTGTATTAATTTCTAAGGGAACAAATTAGGAAAATAGTTTTTAAATGAGCTTTACTAGTGTAGAATTGTGCAGTATATACAAATGAGTAAAAGATAAACTGCTTAGGTAAATGCCCGTTGATTGCTTGCATTGCTCAGCCACGTGATCCGTAGTAGCTCCGTTTGAGCATCGCAGCCCCTTGCTGCTCACATAAGGGCTGTGTTATTGTCTTCTGCGGTTTCACTGAAGGGTACAAAGAGCTGAACTGAATAAGCTTAATTTCTTCTAAGAAGCATTAAAGAAGCCTATGTACAGACTGTGTGACTGTATTTAAATTTCATCTGGAAAGTTAAAATAATAACAGTAAATAAATAACAATAATGAGGAGCGAAATTGTGGCCAGCAGGATGTGAGACGCAATGCTGTGGAGAGGTTAGACTTGCTCATCGCCAGCTGAAATTCAGGCCATACATGAAATCAGATACCGAAATGGTGCCCTGATGGTCAGTAATGCTTCCTTGATTTGTATTGAGAATGTGAAAAGAGGCGAAGGATAAAAGAGGAGAGTGAAGGGCAACAGCATTACAATTACCACATGAATCAGAAGAATCACTCATACTCCAAGGGCACGGTGTGTTTCTCCTGTAATGCCGGACACACCAAATCTACAGCAAACACCTCTGTGGAGCAGTGCCCGCGTCCCCCCGCGAGCGGATGGCACCCGGTGCAGCACGGCATGGCGCGGGGCAGGGCAGCAGGGAGGGCGGCTGGCGCACGGGAGCGCAGGGTTCCAGCTGCAGCCGCATCGCCCTGTGCCCTGTCCCCTCCTCAACCTCTGGTTTGGTCAGCAGTGCAAACTTTGGAAGTAGCACTGCGTGTTCAGATGCAAAAGTGGTGGTTTTGCACTAGAGGCTTGATCCTCTGGAAAGGAGACATTTGCAAGCGCGGGGCGTCATGGAGCAGGATATCTGAGTTCTGCTAAGTGTGGTTTCTCTCTGCCAAGGCTCGGCTGCCCTTTCAAAGCGTGCCAAGTTTCATGGGCATAGTCTTGGTTTACATCTACGTTAGCAAGTAGCGTGGTGCAACAGAAGAGGATTTCTAGGGTGAGGTGATGGGCAATGAGGACGCGACGTCCCCACCGTGTGTGTTTGGGGAGTTAGGTGGGACTTGCGTTGGTAAGGCCTGATGGGCTGAGTGCGGATGAGGGGCTGGAGCGCACCCAGGAGGCTGCAGCACTCACCGGCCCCTTGCCTTTCGCCTGGATGGGGCCCCACGTGCCTGCTCTGGGACGGCTCTGTGGTGCACACCGCAGCGGTGGGGTCACCCCCAGGACATGACGGTGGGCAGCCAGCCTGCGATGGAAGGTGCCTCCGCGGGCAGGGCCGCTGCGCTGGGGGGACGGGGTCTGACTCGCCGGCTCCTGCCGGCGGTGGTGGCTCCGCAGCCCGCGGGAGCGGTGCTGGTGCTGGTGCTGGTGCTGGGGGGTACGGTGCAGAGCAGAGCAGCGTGCTGGCTTGGCTCCCTTGCTGGCTCAGCCCAGGGCTGAACACTGGCGTATGACACTCCTTATCTCTCCAGCTCAGAAATACGGTGCTCAGGGCATCCTGATGGATTCGTGACACTCCCCGTGGGACTCTGCACTCATAAACCAATTAAAGGATTACATCGTTATAATGTGGAGAGTATTCTTTGTTTATTAAGTAATGCAGGTATAATTCAATTAGTGACAGGCTGACCTGCTGATGTCAAGGTGTGGATGCCAGCCAGGTCAGAGTCCTGAGCTCCACTTTGCAGCGCGGCGGCTCGCTCGTGTGCCCTCTGAGCCACAGCGGCCATAGCTGAGGGGAGCAGCCGTCCCTCTGGTAGCTCTCCCGGCCCTGCAGAGAGCCGAGGGGAAGCCAGGGGAGGGGGGACTCTGCAAGATGCCCATTCTGCTGTACCGTCTTCTTACTGTCTGCCCCCGACCGCTCCAGCTCCTGGGAGGAGGTGAGCCTGGGTGAAGCCTTGGTCTGATCCTGTACAGCCGTTTCCCCTTCCCCTGCACCCGTGCTCGCTCGCTGCCTTCCCCAGGGAGGCCCCGTCCGCTGGGCACGGAGACAGCAGTGAGACCTGCTGTGACCACGTCTTATCCCACCGTGTCAGCCTGCTGCAGCCTCTGCTGCTGCCTGCTGGGGAGGTGACACCCAGGCACTGCCCAGTGGCAATGGCCTCGGTGCCTTTGCTGGGCTGAGGAGCTGCAGACGGGGCTGCTCCAGGCATGGGCCGTGAGTGCATGGAATGGCGGGGGGGAGAGCAGGACCTGGCTCGCCCAAGCTTCCAGAGCACGGATGTCCAGCCCCTGCTTCTGCATGGCTTTGCTGGAATAACTGCCCCGGGTTACTGCTGAGCACTAGTTAAAAACGGAATTTTGTTAAGGCTTTTACCACCGTGTTCTTTTATGAAATGGTTTCAAGCTAGGCTGGGTGTTTAATGTTCAGCATGGCTCAGAAAGCACTGTTTCACCAAATGGTGTCCAAAACATAGTCTGTCTGAGGGCATGGCGTGTGCCCTCTATACCCCTGGCGTGGGTGACTGTGGGTGACCACGCTTCCCTCCCCGTCCCCAGCTCAGGCTCTGCCGCTGGTGCTGCACCGCGTTTCCAGCAGCCCGTGGCACCACGGCGTGGGCTTGGGAACCACCGCTCGAGTGCCACGATGTGGGTGGAGATGTGAACGGGGGCTAAAACATCTGTTCCCTTTGCGGGGGGGCTAAATGCTGTCAGTCCTGTACACAGGGAAATCCTGTGTGATGACATCCCAGAAGTCCAGGGAAGGCGGAGGACTGCGGATGTTTTCCACCGCAACTGCGTGGCCCTGCTCTGGCAAGGGGAGCTCAGAGGCGTTTGTTTGTGACTTGTGGTGCCTTGGCATCAGAGCCATGCGCAGGCTGGGCACACCTCTGCCAGCAAAGAGGGGTGAAGAAATAGAAAAGTAAAAAAATCCTTTACATCAGTAACATTGTACAGGAGTAACTCAGGGGTAGAACATTCAGTGGAACACAATCTCCACAATTTGGAGATGGAAGTTTAAATCTCAGTGAGAAGTGATTTGCTCACAGGCGAGAGACATACCGTGAAGCTTGGTCAGCACAGCTCCAGCATGTAGCTGGGACCGGGTGGGTGTAAAAGGCGTTTCAAGGCTACAAGAACCTTCCAGAAAGACCAGTAGGTTTCACTGTCCAAAATAATGAATACTGGTCAGAAGCATGCTCTGGTTTTCCATGCAATCCCATGACAAAATTACGCTTAGATTGCAGCACAGATCAGGCAGTGCCTCCCTCCCTGCATGCTGAATGCAAATACAATGTGAAAAAAAGGGGGTGTCTCCACAGTGTGTGCAAATATAGACACTAAAGCAGCTCATGTAGCCTGGCAGTGCTGGAGTAATATAAGCACCTGAGAGCAGAAGAGAATTATCTCTGAGGACCAAAGACTGACTTGTAAACCCTGGAATAAATTGCTCTTATTTTGTAGCACTTACTTTCTCGGTTGCTCTTTGCAGGGAGTTTGCTTGTCTGCCAGTTACTGTTCGTCAGAAGGAGAACCCCAAACTGCCAGTAGTCTGGCAGCTGTCTTTACAGTAAACTAGGCGCAGAAGGTAAAATAAATAAGGCCCTGGCAGTAAACTGTTCCCCCTGCCAAAAAAAGTAAAAGGCAGAGGAGGGCGGGAGGGCGGCCCTGGGCTGCAGGTGAGGAGCGGAGCAGAGCGGCTGGGGATGCTGCAGAGGAGGAGCTGCCCTCGCCCCCCGCTGCCCTCGCCCCCCCGCAGCTGCCCTTGCCCACTGCAGGGCAGGGGAAAGCCCAAGCCCTCAGCAGACCGATTCCTGCCTTCCCGGGGGAATAAAGCCTTTATTTCCATCCTGACCGTTTGTGAGGTATTAGATCGTGAAATCCTGACTCTCCTTGTAGAAAACCCATCACGGGAGAAAAGCGTGTACTTTTTTGGGCGCAGGGGGAATTAATGCTGATTTCCCAGTTGCTGTGAGGCTGTTCTGTGGTAACCATGGCAACCGGGCTTCAAAGACAAGGGGTTAAAATACAGGTTTCCCAACTTTGGTATCAGCAGAGGAGACGTCCTTTAAATGCCTTTTCCCAGGAAGATGCTGGTTTGGGGGAGCGGGAGGGACGTGTGGCTCTCCCCGCTCCCGGGGCGGGCAGGCACTGGCGCGGTGGGCACCAGCAGCCCAAAACGCTCAGCCGGCCAGCACCCCTCACAGCAGCCTTGTTTTCCTGGGACTGACGCCTTCTGCCTTACAAGATTTCAGCCCGTTTTCTTGGAGGGCAAAAGCAAAAGCTTGGGAGCAATGTGGTCAGTCACAGCCTAGCAGCTCTCCCGTGATGCTTGGTGTGAGTTTCCGTGTGCTGGCAGCGATCCGCTCTCCTGACATTTTTCCTTTTCCCATCCTTGCGTGATGCAATGTCTTATTTTCTATTTACCTGTGCCCTCTTCTTCTTCTAAAATGTGCAGTGGTTAAGGCTGTAACTTTGACAGGGCATTCATTCCCATAAAGAAGTTTGTACGCTAATATGGTACAATCATGTTGCAGTAGGATGGTATCTAAGTACTTCTAAATGTCAGTTCGTGTTGATGCATGAATGCTGTTTCATCATGAAATTAATTGCAAATACACCACCTCTGGGCATCCAGGAACGACAGTCTCCGCAGCGCTCCCAATTACCAGCCAACACTCGCGCAGCCTAGATAATAGCGTATGAATGAGTTAATGGTAGTTGGAGGGGCTGAGGAGGGGAGGATACCTGTTACCAGTTAATGAAGGGGAAAAAGACAATGGAGGGAAGTCAGTTCCCCAGCAAACGAGGACAGGAGTGGAAACCTACATCCCTGACTTGATTTAAAGTTGATGTTACCATCCTTGCAAATGTTAGCTTCGTCTCTGGGTTTCCAGAGCGCAGTCCCAGCTGTGCTGGTCAGTGGCAGCTCCTTGTGCCCAGCCGTCTGGGTGTGCTCAGTCCCTGTGCCCCAGCCCCCGGCCCCTTGCTCCCTGTGCCCATTGCGCTGAGCCCAACCTTTGGGGCTGGGGGGCTTCTGCGTGGCCGCACGTTTTGGGTCGGTGAGCTGACCCTGGCTGTGGCTCCCTGCCTGCCATCAGCGAGTTCCTGTGCCCAGGGGCTGTCTGGGAGCATCGCCCTCCGGGGCAAGAGCTGTGCGCCTCCCATGCGTATGTACCCGTCACCCCTGGGGACCCCAAAACTGGGGCCCATTCCTGGGGCAGGGCAGTCAGTCCCACCAGGCACCCAGACAGCAGCCCTGTGTCTGCTGCAGCAGGGGGGCATGGCTGGGCACTCAGGATTCGGCCAGCAGCACCCGGCGTACCCCTCCCAAAGGGTCAACGTGGCCGAGGCTTTGGGTGAGGAGAGGGCGAGCGGGATCCCAGTGGGCGAGCGGGATCCCAGTGGGTGAGCGGATCCCAGAGGGTGAGCGGGATCCCAGCAGGTGAGCGGATCCCAGAGGGCGAGCGGGATCCCAGCAGGTGAGCGGATCCCAGCAGGCGAGTGGATCCCAGAGGGCGAGCGGGATCCCAGCGGGCGAGCAGGATCCCAGCTGGGGTGGCAGCAAATGGCCAAGGCTTGGTCGCCTGGGGCGCAGGAGCCGTGCTGGTGGGACTTCCACGACGACTCCTGACCACAGCGTGGCTTTCCCACTCCTCTGGGCCGTGGAGGAAGGCTCACACAAGCTCTTCCTTTCTGGCAGTCTTGGACTGGCTTCATTCGTGTTAGCAACGCTGAGCCGGCCGGCCGGGGCTGGGCTGCCCGGGAGGCCGATGCGACTTCTCAAGCAGCAGCTACATCCACCTGGAGCAGCAAACCAGGGGCAGAGCCCAGGACTCCCAAAACCCCGCTCTGTGATGTTTCGCTCGGTGCAGCGGGCTGAGACCACCTGCGCCTCGCCAGTGCTGTCCCATCGAGCGATGACGGACGTTTGCATTGACCTGGGAACTTGGTGGGTTAGTTGTGTCGGGCAGGCTGTGAGTGGGGAGGAGAGCAGGATCCCAGTGCTCCCAGAGCTGTGTCAGGGCAGGGCTGGTCGGCAGGTTTCAGGGGTAGCCTAAACACGTGCTGATAGACGGTGTGGGGTCCTGGGGCGAGACGGGAGGAGGGGGCGTTGCATGGCCCTCCTCCCATGCAGCGTTGCTGGGCTTCCTTCTAACCTTGGTGAGGCCGATGCTGTGGGGGGGAGGATGTGCAATGGGAGTGCCCCGGTGTGCAGCAGTGCCTGTCGGGACCATGCGCTCCCGTGTCCCTGTCCTGCCGGTGCAGGTGGCCGGGTGGCGGGGTGCATCCTTCTGCAGGAAACCTCCTGTTTGTCTGGCCATGACGTCTCATCACTTCTGCAGAGATGATGATGTTCGTGTCCCACGCAGTGCCCATTTTTCACATTATATCAATATATTCCCATGTGTTATCACAGAGGACCGAGCTGATGGCTGGATCCTTCCACTGTGAGTGTGGGCTGCTCTGCTGTTTCATTAGACTTGGGTACTGAGGGGCACCAGGCTTCAAAATGGAATCACTTTGCTTTGTGAAAAGTCTTTTCCAATATATTTCCAGCTGTGTCGTGGTGGGTGCATGTGCTGAGTGTCAATATGTCAGAAGAAAATTGCACATAAAGACAGCTCTTTACACCGAGAAGATGCAGTAAGGACAGTCAGATCTTATTCAGGAATCGTGTGAAAGAAAGGCTGCCGTGGTATCACTAGGAGATATTGCTTAGTGCTTTGGGGATTTGTTTGTTTGTTTTTCTGTGTGCATATGTAAATGAGAGTTTAACTGATTGCAAATAGCAAAGTAGCACATTCCCCCAATTTAAATGGGTAAAGCAGAGTGAAGCATTACAATATTCCTTTCTAGTGGTGTGAGCTGTCTTCTGCTGTGGCTCTGCTGCACTGCTGGGTAAGAAACCGATTTCCCCTATGTCATCTCTAAATGCCAGAGCCTGGCAGATAAGACCACGCGTAAGTACCGATTCAGGTCTTCTGCAGCCTCTTTCCTCCGTTCTGCTGGGGCTGGGGTGCAGCCAGTCAAGGCACGGCTGCTTTGTCAGGGGGCCGGGGTGGGCCCCTAATGGCAGTCTGGTTGGGGGAGCCTCAGCTGGAGCCGGGGCAGCCTCCCTGGGCAGGGCTGAAGGTGGGATCCCCACGGGTGGCTCGGGCACCCAAGCCAGATCGCTGGAGCAGAGGACTGCAGGCATTCCCTTCCTTCCTCTCCTTCAGTTCAAAGAGAGCAATTTCATGCCTTAAGGGCATCGCTCCCAAGAACAAAAGGGTTCATATTTTCCTGGGCAATGTTCCTGGCAGCTCTCCTGCCTGCTGTTTCTGACACAGCCTGTTTGTGGCTGCTTTTCTGCCAGCAGCTCCTGAGCGGTACCGGTGGTGTTTGGGTAGCCGTGGACCTGTCGCCGATGCCTCCAGGTGCTTCCCCTGGTCACAGGTCTTCTGAGAGTGGCAGGGTAACGCTGGGCTGCTGATGCTGTCCGGTGTCAGTCCTTGGCCTGTCGCTGTCAAAGCCCAGCAGGTCCTGGTGCCGGAGCAGGGACATACCTGCTGCTGTGATGTCCAGGAGTCACCTTGGAAGCTGGCTGAGCTGTTGCTGCTGCTTCTGACGGGGTCCTGGGAGCACTGTGGCTGCCCTCGGTGATGGTAGAGAGGTGCTGGTCTGCTGCTGCTGGGTATTTATGTGTCTCCATGATGTTCAATGATGTTTTTCAGGGACTAGGTAAAAGCAAACCCAAGAGTCTGCTCTTGCCCTGTTGTGTTTCCAAGTCAGTGTTGCTCAGCCTGGGCAATTCTGTCCCTAGGCAGATCTTACCTGCGGGGGAGCTCAGCACCTGTACCTGCGCAGGACAAGGAGTCACCTCCGCAGGAGTGGCAGGTCGTCAGCAGCGAGAGACCGGGGCTCTGCCTGCAGGCTTGGGTCCTGCCTGCGGGCTCTGGCTGGTCTACGGCTCTTCTTGTCTATGAACACCATTTATTTATTGCTTCCTTCTCCCCATACACAATTAGCCCTTCTTTTTTTTGTCTTTATCTCTTCATGTTGCTTGTGCCTGGTTGTGAAAAGTAGGGAACAAGAGGATGGAGATTACTGTCTCCATCTGCCAGAGCAGCAGCACTGTGGCCTTCTTTTAAAAATTATAATAGATACTCTTACCAGTGTTACTGTTTTTATTTTTATATTTTTTTCTCAAATACTTCAAGGAAGTTTGTTTGGAAAGCTTATCATTAGCAGGTGCTGCCGGAGGTTGGGGGAAAGGTGCTGGTTGTTCCCTGTAGCAGTGGAGCGCGGGAGGAGGGGAGGCACTGATTCAGCATCCCACCTCGGGGAGGGCTTGGACACTGAGAGGAGAAGGGGCAGGCAGCTGGGCTCCAGGAGGAGGAGAAGCACTTCAGGGGCCTGCTGCTGGTGAGCTGCGGGCACGACAAGGGGACCTCACCGAGAGATGTCACAGCACCGAGGTGTCCGAACTGGGCAGAGAGCTGCTGCTGGCGGGGGCAGCCACCCTGCAGGTGCTGGGCACCCACTGGGTGCCCAGGCAAGCACGGCATGGTCCTGGCACCCCAGCGAACACAGCACAGAGAGGTCCTGGCACCCAGGCAGACGCGGCACACAGTGCTCCTGGTGCCCACGGGAGCGTGGCGGTGGGCTTCGCCCTGCTTGCAGGCGATGGGCGTACAGGCTGTGCCCCCGCCCAAAGCGGGTGCAGGTTGCAGGTGATCAGCGAGTAACGTGCATGTAGCCGTCGGAGCAGGGGGCTGCAGCTGGCGTGCCAGCGAGCTTTCCTAGGTCGCTGCCTCATTCGCTTGCAGCGGGTGTCTGTGTGGGAATGGGGGGGGGGCACGGCGGGAGTTATTTTCTGGCAGAGTCACTTATAGCAGGCATGCATGTTGTTCGAGCTCCGCTGTGCTGCCCTGGGCATCTGTGCCCTGGCATGTGGCTGGCATGGCGCTCTCCTCCCCGGAGGACGAGCGGATGCCGGGGGAGGTTCCCGGGTGGGCGCCCACCCCGGGGATTCAGTCTCTCCACCCCGGGGTTCCCCCTCCACCCTGGCGCTCAGCCCCCAGCTCAGCCCAGCCGGGAGGAGCGCTCCGGTGGGCAGATTGGTTTTGGAGTGCGGTCACAGTGCTCGCTCCGAAAGCAGTAGGCAAGATGAAGACAGGGGAAGGGGAGGCAGATGACCCCTCTGCCCTGTCCCGCAGCAGAGCCAGGTGTGGCTCTGTCGGGAGCATTTCAGACCTGCGCGGTTTGTCCGCGTCTGGCTGGGCACGGCCGATGCCCGGCCAGACCCCGGTGCTGTGGGGCTGGCAGAGGCTGCGTGACGGGGGGTGAGTGCCCGACCCCGGGTGGCCGAGCGGCGGCGACGGATCTGGGCCTCGGCCGCTGGCCTCTGGTCTCTCCCCTCTGAAACGGCGGTTTCTGATGGATCCCGATGTGACAGTCAGTCTCATCTGTAGTGCGGGGCCAGCGTCAGTCGCTGTCTCCAGCCAGTTCCGATATCAACTTCCATCTCGTTAACATCTTCAGTGCAGTAGTGGGGCTCGAGGCTGAGCTCGCAGGGTGCTGGGGCAGGGAAAGCGTGGTGCTGCTGCTGGAGAAGGGGAGGAGGAGGGACGGCTTTCCCTTCGCCCTCAAGCCAGCGCTTGGCAGGTCCTTGGATTGGTGAAGTGCAAAGGAGCACACACGTGTTGTCTGAGGAGAGGAAGCGATGCGGAGGGCTGTCTGTGCAAGAGAAGCCCTCTTCCATGCCGAGCGCGATGGAGAGGGCGGCAGAGTGGAGCGCAGCAGCCTGGGACGGATGCAGCAGCCCCTGAAGACAGACAGACCTCCCCAGGTGATGGTTTTTCAGGCTTGTGAGACGGAGCTTTGGCAGGGCTGTGCCGGTGATTTGGGATCTGCCATTGCCTTTATCTGTACCGGGAGAAGGGGATGGACGCTCAGTCCCTCGCGCGCTGCACACGTGTGCTGCTCTGAAGAGCTTGCAGCCAGGTAGATAAAACTGATAGAAGAGGGATTTTTAAGTAGGAAATGAGCTCTGAAGCAGTTCAGTGTCTAGCAAAGTGTTTCAGAGGTGCCTGTGGCAGCCAGGGATGAAGCACCAGCTGAAAAGGCTCATCCCAGGCAGGATGATGCAAGCCCTGGCTAGTACCTGTGAAACAAATGTAACGGCATTTGTGGCATTGTTACCACAAAAAAGTCTGATGAGTAAAATGTGCAGTCTTGACATAAAGCATAAGTGCCATATATAGAAGGCATGTATCTTTCAAAAGACTTAAAAGTCCTGTTTCTGGGAAAGATGTAACATTACTGTTGTCCCAAAAGTGGGGTTGTTTACCCAGTGTAGGAGACGCCGATAGACACACAGAGCAGAGGTATTTTATTCCAATTCACATTTGTGCAAAGATGGGGGCTAGGTGGTAATCCACAAAGCTAGCACACCTTATACATGAACGGGCAAGCAATTTATACGGTTTTAGATTCACCGACTTTGTTTCCAAAGTCCTTCCCCAAAATCATTATTGGTAGTTGCTTATTTGCCACCATTTCTATTGGGCTAAGGTTTTCTCCGCTTTGAATGAAAAGTACAGTGTTCTTTTATTCTACAGCACATGCTCAAGGGGAGTGGGGGGTAAGTCTTTTTGGTCTTGAATTGAGTTGGCGGTCGCAGTCTCCCCCTGACGCCTTTACCTTTCCTCCATTTACCAAAGGTCTGTGCCGACTTCATGCCTGTTAGCAATTACTCAACTTTCCGGTGCCTCCTGGGGTAGGATGTTCCCTTCTCACCAGTCTTTTAGTTCTTCTTCAGGGGCACAGTTGTTAGCAAGGCATGCATTGTTTATACAAAGGGTATCCTGTTTCACAAGACTTTCCTGGCCTTTTTAAAGTGGCTCAAGTACATCATTACTGTGCTCACAAAATCAGTGGTACTTGAACTGCTG
The DNA here is from genome assembly GCF_000737465.1 of Haliaeetus leucocephalus. Lineage (NCBI taxonomy): Eukaryota > Metazoa > Chordata > Aves > Accipitriformes > Accipitridae > Haliaeetus > Haliaeetus leucocephalus. The sequence goes on from NW_010973114.1 coordinate 385,005, forward strand.
AGTGGCAAACTAACTTGAAAACAATGTTCAGTCCTGTGAGCAGACAGCATTGCTCTGCTCTCATCTGTCCCCATGCTGGAAAACTGAAGTACTTTGTTTTTCTCTACTCCCCCACCCCATTTTTAATTACAAAAATTAAACAAGAGGACCAGAAAGCAAAAGAGAGAGAAAAGGGAGAACACTGGTATCAAAGCTGAACATTTGGGGGGAAAAAAAAAAGTTTTGGATTCCTTAAAATAAAATTTTATTTTCAGTAAAAGGCTTTCTTATTATAAGAAATTCAATTAGCATCTGTTCTTTGTAGCAGAAATTAGGTGCATGAGAAAGTATTTGCACATCTCAGAGTCTTCAGTGCAATGGGAAGGGTAAGTTGCTTTTGCTTTTTTGTTGCTTTCTTTAGTATAATAAAACTTAAAGAAAAAACAACAATCAGCAACAGAATTTGAAATGTTGGTAAACGATTGTGGTACGTTTACGGTAGCGGCGGAAAGTGCTGCATTCGCAGTGTTTCCAAAAGCAGAGGTTCGCATCCCTGCCACGGAGGAGCCGGTCGCTTTCACCCGCGTTGCAGAGAGTCTGCAGAAACCTCTCCTCTCCTACGTGTTTTATTCCAAGTGGTTTGAAGTCCTTGGCTTTCCAGGGTCTCTTCCCCAACTAATCCCTTCCTGGCCTTGGGTGGCATTGGGGCTGCGGCGGCTGTGGGCGCACAGGCAGCTGCCCACACGTTGCCACACGGGTGGTGGCAGGCAGGGCCCTCCGCTGCTGGAGCAATTCTCTGCTGGTGCTCCAAAACCTGCTTTACCCTTCACTTGGCCAGTGGGAGCCGGCTCCGGCTTCTGCTGAGCAACCTGCCCCGTCGGTCCTTTGGTGGGCACAGCTGGGACCCACCGCACCGGGACCTGCCTGCTGTCCCCATCCCTGGGGGGCACAGGATCCATGTTTTAGCTGGGCTTGAGCCTCCAGGAGTTTCCTGCAATTGTAAATATCAGCAGCCCCCGTGTCAGGAAATACCTCGGAAGTTTTCCGATTAAACTTTTCTGCTAAAAAATGCCATTTTTTGGCATGCAAAATGCTCCACTCAAAATGTTTCAAGTTTGATGACTTTTCCATACATTTAGGACAAGTTTCGGAATGACCTGCCCCAGGACTATGGCTTGTGTGGGGACCCGGGCTGTGTGGGGATGTGCCAGCCATCCCCAGCCCGCGGATGCTGAGAGCGGCTGTGCTGTTCCATTGCTGCCACTGGTGCTGTGGAGGCTGCCGGTGATACTGGCCCCCTGGAAGTCTGAGGTGTTCGGGCTCCCCAGTAATAATTTTGAAGAAAAAAGACTGATTCTTGTTCAGTTCAGAGTGAAAGAAAGAACTCCTAGCAAAATCCCCTGTTGTCATCTCTGTCTCAGCTGTGCTGGTTTGCAGGTGGGGGCACACTATTCTCTTTTTTTGCTGTAGCAAACACAAACAGATGAAGAACTATGAAAAGTCTGCCAAATCTCCAAGTGTGGACTGTCCTCTCACCCCTCTCGATCCCCTGCAACAGCATAGCATCAGAAAGGCTCATACCCCATCCCAAAACCCTGCAAAGGGTCCCTCTGGGCAAGGGTAGCCCTTGCCCCCCACCACTGCTGCGGTCCCTTGGCAGTTGCTCTTTAGCTGAGGAGTGGGGTGCTGCGGGTGTTGTGCGGGGAGGAGCAGCCCCGTTTGGGTTCGTCTCTCTTTCTCTCACTTCCCCACGTAAACCTAAGGGGCATCTGAGCAGCAGGAGCCAGATGTGGGAGACCCGGGGTAAATGGGAATCCCGGCCGGGTGCTGCTCCCTGCGCGGGTGACACCCGGGGCCGCATCCAGCCTGCTCGGGTTTGGGTGATGGGCTCTCCCTGCTGTCCTCCCCTTCCTCTGTCTTGTTAAGCTCCTTTCTGACAAACCTGCTGGGGTCGGTGAGTAGGACGTGACATGAACCACATCATGGAAAAACGCATTCCTGTGCCTAGAAGCCTAGAATTGAGGAAAAGTAATGCATTTTTAAAGAGGACATTCTGGGGAGAGCATAGTACCTCCTTTGATTTCTGTGCATAATTTAAGGATAACTCAATTAGCTTCAGTAAAGTCATGCTAATTTACCTGAGGTAGAAGTTTGAGGTTTCTTGTTTCTACAAGCACTTCCCTGCATAATGCTGCTCTTTCTCCTTTTGTGAAAAGGGAACTGCGTAATTTTCCTGATATTAATTAAGATAAGAGAGAATTATACCTAAACGTATTCAATGGAAAACAAGTAAGTTTAAAACATGCCTGAACTCCAGATTAAAATCACTGGCCTGCTCACTGATGGAGCCCAGGCATCCTGAACCGCGGGGGGTTCTGTGGTTTGCTGATACGCTGACATAGCCAGGGGAGCAGGTTGCGGAGCCTCTTGGGATCTGCACAGACTTCATTTTCATTTTCCTTGGAAAATCGCGGAGAGTGGGGAAGGCTCAGGCAGGGAAGAGATGTCATAGAGAGCGACCGTGCTGTGGCCACCGGGAGTTGAATGATGTCTGCGCTGCATCTACCGCAGGGCTGCAGAGCTGGGGGGGCTCAGTGCACTGCCCCTCGCTGCACCTTCTCCACGGGGCATCCCCGCGTGGGCGACCAGCCGTCCTGGTGTGGGTGCACGTTGCCGCAGCCGGCAGAGCTGCAGGCCTGCACCTGTCCCCTCCGAGCGTGGCACCGGGCGCGGGCAGACCCGTGGGCTCCCGCCGCGGCCCCCGCAGCACGCCGGGGACCCCGGC
>NW_010973114.1:387778-394145 GCF_000737465.1 Haliaeetus leucocephalus
CGGCCGCCCGGCCGCCAGCTCCGGCGCGCGACGAGGGGCTGGAGTGCTGGCGGCGTGCGTGCGGCGTGCGTGCCAGGGCTGGCCTCTACCCCCTGCCCACCAGGAGCCGGTGTGAAGCGCTCGGGAGCGGGGGATCCCACCTGCTGCTTTGCCGTGGGGGTGCCACGCTGGCGGGTGCGGGAAGCCTGCCTGGCGAGGGGCGAAGGCGCTGGGCCCCGCAGGCTCTGCTCCCCGGGGGCTGGCACGTCTTGGGGAGTACCAAAGGACGTGCTCCACGTGTTGAATTCCCTTTTGCAAATTAGCGAAGGATTTTGTTCTTCTGAGCTGGCAAACTGGAGATTGCAGCGCAACTCGCGGCTAGTTTTGTTCACGCCTGGTGTAACGCAAGAGCTGCCCTTTACCGTCGGTCTGGAGTGCACCGTGCTGCTCCCGCCAGCAATGGAAATACAGTTTGGGCGGGAAGATGTGCGATCTCCCAAGGTCTCTCTCTTCTCCAAGTCACCATTGCAAGCGGCGATGGGATGCAAGCTGGAGAAACCCTCCACACGGCGGCAGGGCACGCGGCCCAACGGTCAGAGCCTGCCGTGGTCCTTGGCAGCTGCTGCGCAGCCTCCTGCACAGCTGGCCCACAGCTGGGTGCAGCTGAATTATGGCATAAAAACGGTGCTTGCAGGTGCGCAGCCCTCGCGAGGCATTGCTGATGATGTAAGCCAGGATTAGTCTCAACTTGCTGTACGGGTGGATTTGGGGGGGGGGTGGGTGTCCATCTATCAGCGTCCGTTTCATGAGTTCAACAGAAATCTTGCAGCAGCAGCACAGTTGATCAATTTTTGAAGCAGTAATTAAAATCTAAACTTCTTTGCCAAAGCTTTAAGTATGACTCTTATCTAAAACGCTCAGACACATTGCTGAGTTAAGAACATTAGGACCAAGAGACCCATTAAATTATCTGGCACAGAAGAGATAGCTGTAAAACCTGCAAACTGACTGGATCTCACACTGCAGATTTGATGGTATCTTCTTTATACACTAAGATGCAGAAAAGGAGGGGAAAGACCTTTCAGAATAATTCCTCTGGGCGAGAAGTTTTGAAAGCGGCTAAGGATTTCTTTTTCCAAAAATCTGTGTAAAATATTTTTGATCTTGTCCAGCTGAAGGGAAACCTGCTTTGTTTGCGTATTTTTACTTTTTCCATCCTACAAGATGTTTGATCCGTCTTTTGGAAAAAGACAAAAAGATACGGCACTGTTCTGTCAGCCCTTCCCCGATTAATTAAAATGATCTGTGATAATTAGATTGAGAAACTGTTCAAAACTGTAACTCAGAGATGAGGTAAGGTCATAAAAATAATCACCATACAGCTGCTCCACGTTTCAGCGGTGCTGTTCATCAGTAATCCAGTGTCTTACGCAAGTTCTGAGTTGCGGTTTATTAAAAGAAATAGCCTCGCGTTATGTTGCAGGCTGTATTTATTAGCCAAAGCTCGGTGCTTAATGACCAGTAAACACTTGTGTCGACACTACCTCAAGAAGCCCAAACAATGTGGTGTATTAATGGGAAGCAACAGAGGATGGAGAATTGGCCAATTAATACATGAAACAATGATGCACTTGCTTAGGCAATGACTTGTTTATAACTGTGGGCCCAGAGCAGCTGTTGGGAGCCGGGGTGTTTTCGGGGTGCCGGGGGAGCCAGGGTGTTTTTGGGGTGCCGGGGGAGCTGGGGTGCTGGTGGGTGCAGGCTGTCCCTTGGGGTGAAGGGCAGCAGTTGCTGCTGGAGCTGCCCTTCTCGCCACCCTTCCATGAGCCACATTTCTGCTGGACTGCGGTTTTAATTCTCGTCCCTGCTCCCCAGAAAAAATTTCTGCATGCAGAGGGTCTTTTTTTGTGCCTGAATATCTGTCTTCTGAGGTCAGGGGAAGTTTTCTAATTAAAATGTTAAATATCCTTGGGTCAGGTACCAGGTGCAGAAGGAGAATTACATTTTAGATACAAATAAAAGCCTGTCATAGGACTGGATCTAACTGTGGGCAAAGACAGAAATGCCATTAAGGGTGATGCAGAAGAGAAGGAAGTTTTCAGTGATTATTTCTATTTGCCATTTGCAAAGAAGCAGAGAAATGCAAACTCACGGAGACAGACATTTTCTACTTCTACAGGAACTAAGAAAAAGGTTAAAAAGTGACAGTTTAAGTAAGGCATTTTAAAAGTGGCAGAACTGGATAACTGGTACCCAGGAGTATTAAAATAATTGGCCGAGGAGCTCCCCGAGTCAGTAATGGTTTATTTTTAACAAATCCTGGAACACTGTGGATGAACCAGAGGAATGGGAAAAGGCTAATGAAAATTGATAGAAAAATTAAATATGATTGGGTCCGGGGGGAATTGTGCTGTCATTTCCTCCTGGGCCGGATCCCTCTCCTCTCCCTGCCAGCCTCCCACTGGCTTTGCTCTCCTCCCACTCGCATGCCCTCACAATTTCCAGCGCAGGCTCTTCCCGCAGACCTGGGGGTGTGAAGCAGTGGGATCTCCCGTTCTTCCTGCTCCTGGAAAGCCAGCCATTGGGATGCGCTGCCAGGACAGTGCCGGCCGTGCTCAGCCCCTTTCCCACACCCTGTTCCCAGCAGCCGTTCCTGCCTAGATGCTCTGCCTTCCCCGGCTCCCCTGCCTGCCTGTCCCTGCCCTCCTCTGCTGGTGACTCGGTGGTGGGTGCAGGATTTCTGGGCTTCTCCAGTGCTTGCTTTCCCCAAGGCGCCCTCAGGGCAGCTGGAGCCCATGGAACCATCCGGGATGTGTGCCCAGTGTCGGACAGCAGTTCCCCGTTGGCCCCGCTTGCCATTCCGACTGTGCTGGCGGAGCAAGATGCTGCAGACCTGCAGCCCCCACCTCGGCAGAGCATCGGCGTGAGGCACCCCTGCCTCGGCGAGCCATTTCTCTGTGGGTTGCTGTGCCGCTGGTGGCCGTCACTGGCTGGGGCATGGGGTGCCCACAAGCAGGAGCGGGAGCGGGCGGTGTGTGAAGTGCCCAGTGCTCCGAATGTGGAGTCGCAGGCGCCAGCCAGCCCCTCAGCCTGGGACCCCCTCTCCAGCCTCGACAGCTCAAACCGGCGTATTTTGCTGGAGCTCAGCTCTTCCAGGGTGAGTGCCTGCCCTTCACATGGATGCCTCTGGCAGCTAGAGATGCTCTCAAGGTGCTCCGTGTTTTGCAGTGCTGTGTTGGGAGCATTCCCAGTTTCACGGGGGCTCAGGGTCTCTTGCTGTCCAGCCCAGCTCCCGATTCCTCTCCGGGGTTATCCCTGAGACTTCAGTCTCGTAGCTTCCTTTTCCACATCAGAAACAGGAGTTCAGTTGTCTCCTCTCCCATCTCTTTCCAAAGCCTCTCAGCAGTCTGTGTGTCCCAGGGGAGGTGATCGCCCCTCTGGGACCCTTAGTGTCCTGAGCCATGCTCTCTGGGCTCTGAGGCTTTAACCGGCATGCATCTCTCACCGTTTCTTGTCTTTGTTAGGTGCACTTAGATTTTACTGTACCTTGACAAATGTCGGAAGGATGACTTCAGCTGTCAGTTACACAAAATCCCACCCGGCGGCAGGGGACCCCTGAGCTCTGCTCCGGGTCAGTGGCGGGGGGAGCTGCTCCAGACCTGGTAATCTTCACAGCAAGCTCCTTGATGCCATAGCTCTCTGGAGAGCTGTGCGTGTGACTGATTAGCAGTTGTTTAACTGATGACATTGGAGGCTGTATGATGGATGCTGAGTCCATAATCCCTGAACACTGGTCCTGTTGCAGCCCTGCAGACCGCTGCCACAGCAAACAACTTCTGGTGTCCCGAGCCTGGTAACTGCCGACCGGGCGCCTGTCTGATGTGACTGTGTGATGGTGCAGTCACAGGTACCAACCCCGCATAACAGCGAGTCCCTGTCCCTAAGCTAAGTACATCTGAGGCCGGTTCGATGGTTCTCGTGTGTCCTGATCTCTGCTCATGGACCTTCATTTGAGAGCAAGGCTTTATGATTCACAGGCTTCCGCAGGTTCTCCTGTCTTCATCCTGCCCAACACAGCTTTCCTTACACATTTCCCTATACCCAGGGACCTCATATAGTCTCCAAAGCATACCAGGTTTTTAAGCCCTTTGGCATCATTATTCTGTTGCCCCTAAATAGTAAGCTGGCAATTACGGAAAGAACCGATATGAACTGATAGTACAGGCTTGGCATATAATTTCCCAATGGCATTACAGAGATAGGCTTAATGACTTTCTGCAGTGTGTTATCTTCTGCTGTGTCCTCTGCAGATTTACTTTTTGCTCTTTCTGGGAGGGTCTGCTCCCTGATTTTTGAGATCAGTGGAGGCGCAGTGAGTTTCGTTGTGTGTCACTCGAGGGAGCGACTCGCCGGGTGCCACCATTCGGTCATCGCAGCCTGTGCAGCCAGAGCTGGTGCGCACTGCCATGCCTAAGGTCTCCCCTGCCAGACCCAGCCAAGCACCCCTGCGGCCAAGCACCCCTGCGGCCGAGCATCCCTGTGGCTGAGCATCCCTGCGGCTGAGCACCCCTGCGCTCGCCTGGCCTGCCTCTGGCAGACAGCACTGGGCAGTGGCTGGGGTTCAGCACCTCTGCCCGAGTAACCCCTTCATTTCTGTCTTCCCCCAGACTCTGCCACTGATACCCAATTTGCTGTCTGTCCTGTTTCCAGAGCTCTGCTAACATTCGTGCAGCTTATCATTACTTTCTTCTGTTGTTTTTCCCTATATCAGGAAACCATAAATATGTATTTTAGAGCCGTCAGTTTCTTCAAGCGTGCAGAGCACTACCTCCTGTAAAAATTCCAGCAGCAGATTTTGAGCCAAAGGGAAGATTGCAAAAATAGTTTCTCCCTTATGGCACATTGAAAGTTTCTCTTTCAGGCGAAATTGCCCAACCCTGACAGATGCATCTGAAGTTTGAAAAAATATGGGTCCCAGTATTTCACTGAAACTGTCATCCTTGGTAGGTAAAGGAAAATACTCCCTTTAGTGTGCCCATTGATTTCCTTTGGATCTAAATACAGACCAAGATCCATTGGTTTCCCGCTGCAGCTGCGTACGTGTGGTCAGTAAGCTCTTGTGTTCGTGTTCCCAGTAGAGCTGTTTCAGGCTTGCTCCGTGGTCTAGCTCCGCTTTGAGTTTTTGTGTGCACCTGGAGGGATTGCTGAGAGCTCCATCCCCTCGCTGGCTGCCTGAGCCCGTACAGAGATCTGGGCATCGGCCGCCTGTGCGGTGGTCCTGAGCCTCTTTGGTGCACGCACTCTGAATCAATATGGGTCAAGGCAGGGCTTTCTGCTCGGTGCTGGCTTTTCGCTGGGGACTAAATCACCTCCATTTCTTCCCCGACCTTCAGCCGAGGGGAGGCAGCCACCGCTCGCAGCCTCACCCCTTGTCCCCAGGGTCCCCATCAAGCAGGGGTGCTGGGACGGGACGTGCACTGCCTCTCCTGCCCCGGCTGCATCGCCAGCGCATGGGAACCTGTCCTGGGGGCTGGGGGCTGCCCCGTTGCTGCTGAACACAAGCCCCGTGCAGCGATGGTGCCATTCGCAGTTGTCACAGGGTTGTCAGATGCTGGGTGTTTCCCAGGTTGAGTCGTGGGGTGCTCCTGCATCCCAGGAATTTCCCATCTCCTGGAACTGATGGGAACTCGCTCCAGGGTCGGTCAGAGCCTCTGCCAGGGACTCGCCTGCTGGGACAGTGTCACCTCAAACCGTCCCTTTGGGCAGTTTCCTTCCCTGGGCCGCGTGGCGCTCGGAGGGCAGCATCACGGCTTGGGGCAGTCGAGGGCTGAAGAAGCAGCAGCGTCGGGGCCGGCAGTTCCCGGGGAAGCGGGGCCCTGCTGGGGCTCTCCGTCCTGCCGGAGCCCTGCCCTCGCGCAGAGGTGCCCGGCTGGAGCGGGACCGTCGCCCCCAGTGCCGTAGCTCCCGTCCCCGCCGTCCCCTTTCTCCCTTGCTCTGACGACGCGGTTCCTCCTGGCTCCTGGTACCGGCCCGTCGCTCCCCCAGGAGGGGGCCCTGGGCTGGGACCCTGACAAACCGCTCGGGTGTCTGAGGGTGCGCTGGGCAACTCGGGGGAGGCTGGGGACGGCTGCGGCCGGGCTGTCCGGCCGAGTGCCCTGGCACCCGGGCGCTGCCTGCCCGGGGGCAGCCCACCAGCACCGGCCCCGCTTCGCAGTGCTCTTTCTGAACCGTGGCTTAAGGCAGGCTGGGGAAACCCGGTGTCGTCACCTCGAAGCTCTGGGGTTTTAGCGCGGGGCGTTTCCCCGGGGCTGGCACTGCTGCGGGGCTGCAGACCCCCCCCCGGGCAGCCCGGGTGGTCTCTGCCTCCACCTCTGTCTCCCCCACCGGG